>NC_046383.1:11068933-11232979 GCF_011125445.2 Fundulus heteroclitus
TTTTTTTTAGCGTTTGTCAAACCATCCAAACTCACTCTAATCTGGGGATTTACCACTGTATATTTCATTTAAAAACAGCACAACTAATTCTGGAGTTTCCCTTTGTTCCATACTGGACAAAGGTTATTCTTTTGCCATGATAATTATAAAAAGTGGGGGCAATCAAGTACCCCTCCAACCTGGAAACTATGATATTTTCACACCCTTCTATCTTGGTTATAAGACTGGGGAATTTGTTGGTGCTTAAGAGCACCCACCTTGAAAGTGTGTTGCAGACACTGACAGCAAGATAAGGATCTATTTTTACACAAACTTTTCCCCTCTTCATGAAAAAAAGAAAAGAAAAAAAAAAGCAGGTCAGTTTCATATCCAACTCTGATGAACTAATTTTACTCGTTAAAAACAAACGTTTGACAGGGAAATAATAAGCCAGCATACAGCAGATTTGAAGTTGGTGCCTCTCAATAATGTTAAATTATGTATAATTCAAGCCAAAAAATCTTGAAACCTCTGGCAGATTCTAATCTTTTTCACACAACCAACAGGTTCTTTCTAGTAGGAAATGACACAGGCACCTCCCCAACAAGATGATAGTGTGCAAGGGATATCACTTTTGAAAAAAAAAAAAACAAAAAAAAAAAACTTTTAGTTTTTAAATTACATTTCTAGACTTTGGAGCAAACACATGTATGAGAAATTAAACCAACCCCTAATTATGTTTGGAGTATATTTAGAGTTCTAGTTTTTCATTGCACTTTCAAACATAGATATGATGTCACTTCTTGATGAGTCACTTGAGGAAATCCTCATGAATGCAACAAAGTCTACCAGTCAGAGACTTACCTACAAGGATGCTCTGCACATAGACGGGCTCAATGAAGTGGCTGAGTAAGGCTCCTTGGTATCCTAACACCTGCCACTGAGTGATCTTGTCAGTGGTGGACATGCTGATCATCTCGCTAGCAGTGTTATCAAGGATTGAGGAGAAAACACAAAACACCTTTGAAAGAAAAGATATTCGTTGCTAAGGGTTAAAATCTGGATAAAATGCTACAATGGCAAACTAAGCTAAAGATTTCGACAAATCCCTGGGAATAATAGTACAATACCTTGCCCTCCACTGCCATGTGTAGGCTGATCTCATTGTTCACTTGCCATGTTGCAACGGAAAGAGGGCTCAGATGCCTGAGAATAAAGTAGAGAGCGAAATCAAGACTGATGTTTCAGTTTCGATTTTAATTGATTTCACCAAACCGTTTACCGTTCAGATTTATACAATCATAGCAAGCAACCCGGCAGTCAGTGACATTGGGGTAAAGATTCCTGGGCAGGGATGCTTGATTGCAAAATAAATAGAACAATAATTTTGCTCAACAGTGAAATCTTAATTTCTCAAAACAAGTATTTACGTGGAATTTGGAAAAACAACAATGCCTTTTGTTTCATTGGAGAACATGAAATTGCCTTGAAAAACATTTCCCTGACACCTTCATGCTGAACCTTTCTGTAAAATTACAAAGTATTCAAATGTCGAACAATATAAAAAAAATTATGTAAAAGGCAATTCACTGGCCTTCAAAAAACAAGAAATAACTTAGACTTAGACAACTTTGTCATTTTATATGCACAGAGTGCGTACAGAACGGAATTTCGTTTGCATACAGCTTGAAGAATCACAGTAAATTACAGTAAATTACAGGATAAAGTGCAGCGGTGATTTTTGTAATCAATTGAAATGTAAACAATCTCAACAATGGAGATTGTTGAACTAGGAACTGAACCCTAAAAATATAAACTATAAACATTAAATTATTTCCTAACAGATACATTTGTTATTTAAACAAAACAAATTTTCTTGTAATTTAGTCCAGCTAAAGAAAAATAAATCATACCTTTTTATTTTGGAAAGATGTATTGAATGTTTTTTGTAATGTTAGTGTGGTTAAATTTCAGGTGGTTGCACCTATTCAGTGTTGCCCATTGATGCAAACGCCAATAAACCTTGCAGCGTGTTTCTGATCTGAGTCTTTAAGTCCCACGGGTTCCGACGAACCAGTTTTGTTTGCTAAACACTGCTGCTGTCAGCGTGGGGGGGGTGGTGGTGGTTTGTTTTTTCATGTGACTTATTCCAGTAACGAAATACGCTTCTGCTGCTTTTTTCTTCGTTAAAAGAAGAAAAAAAAAGCACTCAAAAGGGGACTTATTTAGCTCCTAAATGCAGTCTGTTGGGTACTTCAAGGTATACAGAAGATCAGAATCTCCAGAAGCTACACAGAGATTTTCATATTCTGGTTGGGTCATATTTTTCAAGCGGTTTGGTTTTCTCCTTTTTCTATTACGTTTTACTGAATAATTATGGCACCGTTCTTGGTAGTGGAAAGCTCAGCAACCTGGAGGGAGGGGGGTGTTGTGTAGGGCCTGTTTTAGATTTAAAGAGACAGTACCAAAAAAAAAAGTTTCTCTCTGACGCACCTCAGAACAGAGATAAAAGCGGAAATGTGTGGATAAATTAATGAGGGCTTCAGACCAAAGCATTGCTGGTCAACTTTATATAGACCCCAACTGAATGATGCGATACTGTATGTCCCCCTTAACACGAGAGTGGGTGAAAAGGTAAGGCTTCATGAATTTAGGTCAGGGGTCTGCAACATGTGGCTCTTTACACCTTCAGATTTAGCTCTTAAAAACTTAAACCAAAAATATAAATGTAAAGGTAATTTAAAATTGCTAGCTTTAGGATGCATTTAGTTCTGCAATATATGCATAACATTTCCAGAAAGAAAGAAACTAATGGTGTATAGAATATTTTACTATAGCTAAATGAAGTATCTTTTTGTCAATAGGTTGCAAACTACTTGCCTTTTCATCATTTTGATGCCCTTTGCTATAAGAATCAAATATCCAATTAATGAAAATGCATTAAACCTAAATATAAAAATACCGTTGGTTAAACAATAAAAACTGTTGATCCTTAATATTAAAATAATGTAAACACATTTCCTATAGTATACTATAAAACAAACTCTTGTGGCTCTAAACAGAATTTGTTTAGCTGGACCGAGGGCAGAAATGGCTCTGCGGGTTGTAAAGGTTGCTGATCCCTGATTTAGGTAATACATACGTGCTGAGAACACTTAGGTTACAATGCAATTAAGTCTAAGAAACATTATTGGTAAAGTGAAGTAATCCTACAAGAGGAAGACTGAAAGTAGAAAATTAATATTCAGATGGGTGACTTAAACCTTGAATGTTGGCGTTTCTCTGGTGCATTTCTGGTAAAAATGTGTTTTCTCTTCACTCAGTGGTTTCACTCAAGATTTTACTCAACTGATAATATTACATGAGTAAAAAGTGCAGTAAACTCCTGAAACTACTTTTTCCTCTAAAAAAAGTTACAAGTCAATGTAACTTGTTTACTACCCATCTTTGCTGATATCAAAACCTAAGTGAATTTTTTTTTTTTTTTATTTGGCTGTCATGGATTTCTTGGCTCTACAGACAACAAACTAACACTGAGTTATATGGATTGCTATTTAAAAAATAGCAGTAGTAAGCATAACCAAGTTAATAAATACTCACAGGTTGCCGGGGATCTGAGCTGCACCCTTGGGTAGCTGGTTCACATACAGGTGGAGGGTAATGCCACTCTTCAGGCAGAGCAGGTTGCTGTTGACGTTATGCGTGAAGACCGACTTCTCAGTCAGATTTGTATTTTTGCTGAAATACATCAGCAGGTGCCGATACAGATACCTGGTGTAACAGAAGGAGGACAGCACTTCACTACAGATGTGTTAGAAGTGTCTTAAGATGAAGGCTGCACAACGCTGATCGCCATATATTGGAGACGGGACGCCAAATAATCTTTTATGGTATTAAAGTCTAGTTTAAATCTGACTCATTAAAGTGCAGATGAAAAAAAGTCAGAAATGCTCTGTACAGTAAATTAAAGACCTAACAAACCAGCACCATATGAAGGGATTTCAAAGTGTGCCGACCTGAGATAATTTAAGTATCGTTTTTGCCGCCAGTGAAACATATTGTGCAGCGACAATTTTATTTTTGAATACGTAACAGCATATATAGAATGCAAAAAAGACAAAAACACAAAAGGTCATAATTGCTGTTTAGGAATTTGAGAAACTCATTCCACATGTGATCACTGAAACGTGTAAATGGGAATCTCTCTGCAACAGGTATCCTATGGTAAGATGTTAAACTGCCGAAAACACTCAAACCTGTTTTCAAAGCCCATATTTAATTGTGTTTAGCACGTTGCTGAAATTTGGCTCCAGCTGTGGGCTGCACTCCCACAGCAGACGAGCGGGCAGAGCGAGAGAAGCTGGGCTTGAGGAGCTAGCATGGAGCACGATCTGGAACCCGGCATCGCTGCCCCGGCCAATAAGCCCGTTTCAGACGCAACGTTTCAGAGGTACATTCCCTCCAATCAATCATTGAAGGGCGTTGTGTGTGAAAGCACTTTTTGCTCCCCAGCATTTAAGGCCTTTTAGTTAGACCACATCATAAAATCATGAACATTATCGCAGCCAGAACTACAACACATGGAGCAGAGGACAAACAAGCTGGGCTGGGCCCTAGCAGTTCACAAGCGAGCAAACGCGATTAAGACCTGAGTCACTGTACTTTATGTAATTCTATATTAATGTTACAGAAGGTAGACATTTATCAGTCGCTTTAAGGCCTTAAATTTAAATGGCTAAATTTAAGACATTGAGTTTTTAAAACACCGCATTGATGGATTGATGGATTGATCAGCGTTCCACACAACAACCTCTGGAATATTTAGGGATTGACTGCATAAGAAGATATTGTTAAAAAGTTTACTTTCTTAGTATATAATTTTTTTTTTTTTTTATAAAACACAATATTGGATGTCTAAATATGTTTGGCAAAGTCTGAGGAATCATTGTGCATTAAGTACCTTTAGAAAAAAAGACAATACAGTAGGTAAACATTTACTAATGTAGCACATCTTTACAGACAACCGTCAAAGGTAATAATATACAGCAAACTAATTCTAATCTATTTTTTAAAGAAAACAAAAATCTACAATGAAAGAAACCACAGCTATCCAGGACCTCTACGGTCATACTCACCAAATTATCAACCAAACTTCCAGTCTTCAACTAAAACAGGTATGTTAACCCAGGAAATCGTGAAGTGGTCTCAATTGTTGGAGGAAAAACAACAAATACCTCATAAGAGACCTCCTTGCTGTGACAACCCCGTGTGAATCGCGCACAACTCGTCCATTTGATGACACACAGTCTCTGGAGTTGAAGTTCCCGGTCCCAAGAGCCACCACCTCACATCCACTGGCTAAAAGAACAGGATACCGTCAAATTTATTAGTTCTCATTAATACACAGTTTATATATTTATATTATGGTAAAAAGGTAAATGGCTTGTTCTTGTATAGCGTTTTATCAAGTCCGACGACCCAAAAGCGCTTTGCACTACAGTCATTCACCCATTCACACCCTGACGGTGGTGAGCTGTGTTGTAGCCACAGCTGCCCTGGGGCAGACTGACAGAGGTAAGGCTGCCATACATTGGCGCCACCCGACAAACCGAATCCAGTCGGTACGACCGGGTACCGATTCACGTAAAATCAAACGTTACCATGTTTCAGTACCTAAAAGCATCACTGTGACACTGAGGGAGTGGAAGAGTGGCGGTTTTCCATGCTGAACATGAACACAGCGCTGCACACACAAGACTGATGACATCAGCAGCCGCTGGTACAGTTAACAATGCATGGCTGATGGAAAGCGCTGGAAAGTAAGGCTCCACGTCTAATCTGAGGAAGCACCTGTTCACTGCTGCCAATTAAGCAAGTTTCTCACTGTATTTAGTGACTTCAGACCCATCCTACAACCTTTTTTCAAAAAAACGACTAAAGTAAAATCTAAGGACCTTCTTGTTATTGGTGACAAGAGCGGCGAGTGCTGCTTTAAGTCCCTTCACACTTCTCCAAGCGCTGTCTCACAGGCAGCAGCTGCTGCCTCGTCGTTAAACTCGTCTGTAGTCAGAGCAAAGAGGAGACACTCTCGGCTCTAGATTGGTGCTTTTAAATGAAATTTGCTCTGACTACAGGTAAGTTTCACAACAAGGCAGCACCTGCTGTCAGGTATTTTGGTCCCCTGCTCTTTAGCAAAGTGCTTTAATTTGTTTGGGACAGTTTGGTTTATTTTACTGATTACTCTTTTCAACCACAGTTAAAAAGCAATGCCTTGTTTTAATTTAGACATTTTCTTCTATTATGATTATTACTATAACTACCTTTTTTTTAATTTTTAGTTTAAGTTAATGGAAGAGTAAGAATAAATTTGAGGAAGACAGGACATAGTTGGATTTCAAATTTTAAAGGCAAATGTATTCTGTCAGAAAATAGTAGGTTAATAAGTAGGCTAATAAATGTGAATGTCCACCATTCACAACTATTTTGTACCTTGCAGATTAACATTACTGCTTTGCTATAAGCATGACCATGAAACTAAAAATAAAATTAAATTGCTAACGTTAATTTGTTGTTAGATCTCATAACGAAGTTAGCTAGCATAGTCACTTAAAGCTAATGTCAGCTTTAGTCCGTCAAAGTTACCTTAATGCCTCTCAAATTACTCTTCATCATCTGACAAAGACCAATTTCTTATTCAAAACTGCAATTTTCGCCGCAAGGGAAGTTGTTTTAATGTCTGCTTATAGTCCAAAAAAAAAAAAACACGGAAAGAGAAAGACGGAGAGAGATAGAAGCTTGCTGCTCATATAAAGCTGTATTCTGGGATATAAATGGAAACTTAAGTGAAAAGAAAATCACCCCCAACAACATTTCCGTGGGAAACTCCTAAACCCGTTTCTAAATCATAGCATTTTTTGTTAATTTACTTACAAGTTTTGATAATGAATGCTGCCGTCGTGTCTCCACAGCTAGAGAACTCAGGGTGGTTGTTCAGCAGTTTAGAGAGCTGGTCCTTCACGGCAAGTGGAATCTGGAGGTTGACTGAACTCTTCCTTTCTGAATAAAAAATAATAATAATAATATGGACTCAACTGATCTCACAGTAAAATGCAATTAATATTTTCTGATTCAAGGAATTTCTTAAAATAGGAAACATTTAACATTTAAATGTTACATTTTTACAAGAGAAACAATCCGATGTTTAAAAAAATAAAGTCTGTACTGTAGCCAAATCGCTAAAGGTAAACTTTATTACTCAATGGCAATGCAATAAACCTATTTTATAATGGACATTTTCTAATTTGGCATTAATCAGTAAGACAGTCCCCGGTGCTTTAACAGGGTCTGAACGCAGCCTAGAAATTCTTCCTTCAGTACATGATCTACAGAAGAATGGATTCACATGTACATATGTGCAATGACGCCAAAGTAGAACGTCTGCAGAACTAGGCGACGTTTCCAAAAGCTCCTTAACTCAATATTATTGTAAATCTGACAATACTACATAATGGACAGCCAATGTTTTCTTCTTAAGAGTAAAACTATAACAAAGGGTTTTCCTTTTGCAGTGCCAGTGCTGTTAATAATATACTGCGTGAAACTTGGTTTACAACCTAATACTGGCAAACAAAAACCCTGAATTACCGTAAATGGCTCTGGAAGGATGACTGTCGGAGACGGACAGTTCTTTCTTCACTGGCAATGGTGGAGGACCATCTGAAGACAAAAAGTCACGGGAAAGAACAAATGTAAGAGATGACTAAGAAAATACTTCACACTATGTTCGCCATGTTAAACTTCATGTTACTTAACTACATTACTGCAACAATTTTTAGGTCATATCTAGTGATACCATCAAAATACAAAACCTGATGCGTGAGGAAGATCCGTTTTAAGACAGCCCAAGTTGGGCAAAAAGTCCTCCAAAGCAAGCTGTGCTGCGTTTAGACGAGCCTCTTTTTTGGTCACTCCGAGGCCAGTCTTGTGCTGAACACTGTCCACAACAACAGCAAAGGCAAAATAAAATCCTGGGACGTTACCTGAGTGGGAAGAAAAAAAAACAGGTAACCAGACAATATTCATTCAATCTATTCTTGCTGACATTGTTCTACAAGGACTATCCAGCAGTAAAAAAATTATCTACTGATCAAGATACAGTGGTACCCTGACTTACGAGGGTCCCAACTAAAGTTTTCGAGATACAAGCCAACTCTCTGCACCTTATACTGTAATTTAATTTTTACTGCAATTTACAAGCTGTATGCAACAAAATTTCGTTCTGTACGCACTCTGTGCATACAAAATGACAAACCAAGTTGTCTAAGTCTAACTCTGAGCCGATTTGTTACTTTGACTTGACACGGAGGTTTTAGAAGAACTGGATGACGTGGAGGAGGCATTATCTCTACAAGACAGAAATGTTGGGAATCTGGGAGAAACCTTTAAACTTCATTTATGCCATTTATTGAGACTTGCCAAACTCGTTACATTAACATTTTGAAAGGGAATATGAAACAATATATTTAAATGGGGAAAGTTTATTTGACATACAACTTATTTGATTTACGAGCTCCGTCACGGGACAAATTAAACTCATAAATCAAGTTATCACTGCATTTCATGTTCATGCTATCCAAAATGGTCAAACGCTCCATCATAGCCCACCTAACCTTACTTTTAATGCAGCATGGCATCCCTTTCCCTTGTCTTGGCAGGAAGGACAAAGGGTATAAACAATCCAAAATGGAAGCTTTTAAAGCAAAAACTGGCATTTAGCAAAACATTATTTTTCTGATCTGCTTTCTGAAAAAAAAAAAACATAAAAAAGTCCTTACTCTGGGGATCCAGTAAATGTGGAAGCAGTGCAGGCTGCACGGTGCTTTCTGCAAGGCACCCTATTCTAGTAGAGCAGAGCTCCCTCTCTGCACAGTTGGACTGATCATGCATGAGTTATGTCATTGCGTGATAGTAGTGTACTTTTAGGCATTAAATAAAATTTAAACCATCGTCCATGGTGTCAAGTATCAAGTGAGGTCCTCTGGAGGCTTGGTACTGGAGCGACAGGTAATTACGTGTTGATATTCAGAGTAAAATGCAATCTGTAAATTCTGCACATGTAGTCTTTAACTTGTAACCCTGACCAGATCCTATTTGCTTATCATCTGACTTCCTGCCTGAACTCTGCTTCAGACTGACGTAGAGTCGGCGCAACAAAAATAGAACAGCAGTAGTGTATTTTATAGAAGTGGCGAGCGTTAGAAAGGCGCCGTCTGGAACCGCTCTGACTGACTAGAGTTTTCCGCGTTCAGTGGAACCCCAATGTTAGAAAAACTCATTCCCAGCCCAGCAGCAGAAAAGGCTTAAAAATCCAGCAGAGGGTCATAAAAATTAAAATACAGACCAAATTGTCATTTAGCAGAGAACACAACAGCTCATAAATATAAAGCAACATTAGATTCAATGATTCTGTTGTATTACATTGAAATGACTGTCTTCATTTCAGCTTTTAACTCTCTCTCTTTTTCTTCATAGTAGGTACACCTGGTCTGGCGTTCTGTTAACTGTGACATCATCCAGAGAAGACGGCTCACCCGCTACTACCATCTAATGTAGAACAGATTACTAGATCAATGTGTGCTTCTGTGCTTTTTTGTTTCTCTTGTTGTGTCTCTGCTCTGTCTTCTGTAACCCCAGTCGGTCGAGGCAGATGACCGTTCATACTGAGCCCGGTTCTGCCGGAGGTTTTTCCTTCCCGTTAATGGGGAGTTTTTCTTCCCACTGTCGCTTCATGCTTGCTCAGTATGAGGGATTGCAGCAAAGCCATGTACAATGCAGACGACTCTCCCTGTGGCTCTACGGTTCCCCAGGAGTGAATGCTGCTTGTCGGGACTTTGATGCAATCAACTGGTTTCCTTATATAGGACATTTTTGACCAATCTGTATAATCTGACCCAATCTGTATAATATGATTGAACTTGATTTTGTAAAGTGCCTTGAGATGACATGTTTCATGATTTGGCGCTATATAAATAAAATTGAATTGAATTAAACTAATTACACACAATCCACATAAACAGTAAAACATAACCTCCCTTTCAACCACCATCACCTGCCACAACTACAGCCAGGTGACGTCCGCTTCACTTTTATGGTACTTTTGTTACCTGTTGTTACTGTTTCCTTGAATTCTAGCTGCAACTGTAGAAGCTGGGCAAGCTGGTGAAGCAAAGACACGGCGTTTGTTTCGCCGTTATTGTATTTCTGAACCAGCACTTTGGGAGAGACTTGTGGCTTCTCAGCATAACCTAAGGCAAACAAACAAAGCAGAGAGATGAAGCATAAAACACACAGGTTAGACTACTACCAAGCTGTCAGGATCCCATTCCACAGCTTACCGGGTCTGACCCACTTGGCACCTTGTCTGTCTGGGCCACGTTTCTGAGGATCACTGAAGGTAGATTGGTGTTTGTTTGACTCCATTGAGCCTGACGTTGGTGGCAGATTCTTCGGCAGCATTTGTCCAAAGCTGGCTCCTCTACACCCTCGGAACGATCCAGTCGCTGAAAACATCCTACAAGCTGAACGAGCTCTGAGAAGAAAAGAACAACAGTGTTTGCTGAGGTATTATAAAACTGTGATTTACAAGTTTTAGGCAAATAAGGAACACAAACCCATTTGCTCGAGGAAAACAGTTTTGTTAAATCACAAAACAAATTACATTAATGTCAAAGAAATAACATCTTAAAGCTTGCAGATAAATTCTTAGAATAGGGCAATACGAAATGAATGTGGATTATCAAAATGACAACAGAGTTCAAATAGACAACACCACTTAAGCTTCAACGTCTTGGTCTCCGAGTCGTTTATGCCTAAAAGACACTAAAATGTCATCAAACTAGCCGAACACTTCACTGGCAAATAGAGTTTGTTGCACAGCAAGTAAATTATTATAGACCGTCAAATACTACAATCAAGCAGTCTCTTGCCATTACAACACTGAACACACTGAAACGAATGGAAACTGCAATTTGACAATGTGCTGCTTCAGTTTATTAGACTCTAGATGGTAAAAATGTGCAAACCATAGTTCAGACAAGTAATATAATGTAACAATGGGTCAGTTGTCACATTTTTCCTGAGATAGCCCGCTTGTCCGGCTGGTTGGACAGGAAGAGTGAAAATTACATTACCAACAACCGTAATACTAATCATTTTTTAAAATGGCGACACCCAGTAGCTTCATTTCAACCTGCTTCAATGGAGAAACCAGCGTAGAGCAGCTGAAACGCTGGTTGAAATGTAGAGGGCTCAAAATGAATGGGAAAAAAAGTATTATTACAGGCCTATGCTTTAATTTATTATAGAGCTTATTGCAGAAAACAGTCAGTCATCCCGCTGTAATCAAACACTCAGATGCCATCTCCTCTTCACACACACACACAAAATCAAGATCACTGTGAAAAACATCGACTTGATCCATGAAAAGAAGTGGCAGAACAGCAAGAAAAACCACCACTCGACGCTTCTAATGATCACAAATGCACATATTTAGCTGGTATTTACACACAGCAGAACATTTACTGCTTGTAAAATAGTTTTTGTGGTGAAGAGGGGTTGAGCCCGCTCTCTTGTTGCGCGGGCGACAGAAAGAAGCGTTCTGTCCAGGGCTGCAACTAATGATTACTTTAATAATCGATTAATAAGTCAATTATTTTTACAATTAATCGATGAATCAGCAGACAAAAAAAAAAAACTTTTATTTCCATTTCTATATTCCTAAATACAACATTGGACTGACAGAGCAAATAAAAGCATAAAAAAAGAAGTTGGTACTTAGTGTTTTGTTGCAATAATATTAGGTAAGAAATATTTTTGCTTCAAATAAAGAAGTTCATGTTGACGAGATTGTACGTCAATTATTTAATAGTCAATCTTGTCTATATGAACAGCGATTTAACACAACAGAAGTGAAGCTGGAAAACTGGGGTGTCAAATGAGGGTTTTACATTTTTGAGGGTGTCCTTTAGAGATGTTTATGTCTTGTTTTTCTCTAAGTGTTTTGAATTTAATAAAGAGAGGGTAGTTGCCAGTGAAGGACGACATTATTTGCCTGCTTCTGTGGTCGTGTGTCACGTTGCCATTAATGGGCCAGGTGGACTCATCGTATTCTGTAACTCCACCAGAACAGTGTCCAGATGCAATCTACATAAACCTCTGAAGGTGCATGAGGTCCATATTCACTCTGCTTGAACAGCACATTAAAACCCTTTTAACAGTACCAAATATTAGTCACGTCTGACCAAAGTTGGCTGGGTTTAAAAGCCCAATGATATACTTTATGGACAGTGAATTAAAATATTTAAATAGAATTGAAATTATTTAATTAGATAATTTCAATCATAACCAAGTTAAACTGCGGCCGCACGTACTACCATTATTCCATTTTTAATTAAACTTAGTATTATTAAACGATCAGAGCCCCTGGAGGCACAGAATATGATGGGTTGCAGAAAATGATGTAACACCTGATTAGGTATTAATGATAAAATAAGGGAAAATTGTAAAGTGTCAATTTCTCAATGATACAGGCTTAATCCATATTACATAGTTCATTATTTTATTTATGTTTATTTGTTTGAGAATGTGACCTTGGGTGGTGGTGGTGGTGGAGGAGAAGAAAGTGCAACACCTGCATACCCATAAACATTATTCAAGAGTAGACCCCGCATTGACTGTCGCGACGCAGAAATTACGGCCGCCATCTTGGGGAGGTCGACCTGCTACCCTAACCTGCTGGTTTAAGGTGAACAGACGGATACCTCAGCACTGTGCGGTGTATTTTTGTCTGAATCGACCAACTATTGACATCAGGACTCGAGGGATACCTTTTCACAATTAAGATGAACAGTATTTTTGATTACAATGTTATTTTTCTGTCCAACAAAATTCAAGCTTGCAGTTGGAGCAATTTCTCAATTTTTGTTACGTTTTAGAATGTAGATTATTTAGTTCATTTTTATTTATTAGCTTATTTGTTGTATTAATATTTTTGTTTAAATTTAGTTATAGTTAATTAAAAACTTATTCTGCACCTGCACCAACACATTACACCGAGCAGAGCTCTTGACCCACCCAAGATGGCGCCACCAAATCTCGTCAGCGCCCATAGGCTAAAGCGGGCGATGCAGGTTACACGTAATGTAATCTAAGATTTAACAACCTAAAATTGGACAATTACACATTTCTGACTAACAAAAACTGTAATTTATTTCCCCATCCACAGCAAAAATAACTAAATATTACCTTTAATCTTACAGCTAAACTGCCTTTGCTAACAAGCTTGGTGGTCTGATACTTATTAATTAACCCTTAACATTCAAGCAACTTCAGCCAGTTTTAACAGTCAGCTGGCATTTTATTTGGAAATATAAACGTCCATTCATCTTTATTTTTGGTTAGCATGCGGTTAGTTGCGACTCGGTTCCCAACTTCCACCTGGTAGCCTGAGTGGAACTACAAAAACTATCTAGCCCAATGTCAAATCAGCCAAAATTGATGCTGCAGCCTATTCTAAACACGGGGAGTGAAAATTGCGAAGCTGTAGTTTCAAAACCAGACAAAATTATTCAGCTTTACCTGCTTGGGTTTGGGAAATTAACCAGATGGGAAACGGCGTCGGAAAATTCTGGAAAACGAAGGTACAACGCGGTTAATTTTCTTCGTCTTTGGTTTTACTGGCTGTTGGCAAAAAAGCTTTAAACAGGTATTAGCGCCACCTTCTGTATAGGAGTTTGAACTATAATGGAAGTCCAATATTCTACTAAAAAGTTCTGAATTTAAACTAATTAATTCAACTAAACCGAAATGCGCTTTCTGCTCACAAAACTTGAAGAATATGTCTTTCTCTACGGTATCTTATAAAATCAATTAATGCATTTCTCTTGAGATTGACCACATTCACAACATCCTGAAGGGTGCTCTCCTATTGTTTAGGCTACACATTGCAAACCTGTAAGACCGAATCTAATCCTCTTAATTCCTCTTTCTCCTTGATGT
Organism: Fundulus heteroclitus; assembly: GCF_011125445.2. NCBI lineage: Eukaryota > Metazoa > Chordata > Actinopteri > Cyprinodontiformes > Fundulidae > Fundulus > Fundulus heteroclitus. The sequence continues at coordinate 11,082,968 of NC_046383.1, forward strand.
TTCCCTCATCATACCCAAATTTTTTGGAACATATAACACATGAATCCCTTTTTACTCTTTATTTCATTCTTTTTGCCATTCTTTTTTCACTTCCTCCTTTTATTTCTGCTTTGCTGTGTGATCTCATAATCTCACTAAAATTCCTGCTCTTTTAATTACGTCTGTTTTCCGTAAAATGTCTGACTATTACAATGTCTTGCCTTGACCAAGAGTGAGCAATTTTGATGCTGTAGATTGCACCGCGAGAGTCTGTAGCAATTAAAACAGATTGACGCTTGTTGCTTTCTACCCACATTAGTGCTAAAAGGATGGCAACTAATTTGCCTGTATAAACAGATATATTATCACTAGTACAACCCCAAAAGCACCTGTTCAGTAATAAACTACAAGTGCAATATTTTATGATAGTTATTAATAATATGTTTCGAAACAAACAGTCATTATGGGAACAAGGGATATGCTATTTGTTATAGATCAAAAAAGATTAAATGGGTTTGTATGTTTGCCTTATTAAAAGACACGCATGCATTTAGTCAATTTCTTTCTTGAAATTTTTTTTTAGCAAAGTTTAATAAATCATTTAAATGGAGGATTGGGAGCAACCAGTTGCTGTAATCCTATATACTATAACATTTTAAAAAAAATTATTTAAAAACATTACTGTTGTGTTGTTCCTAAAATTTTCTGCCGGTAAAAAAAAATGTACTCTGATTTTAGATAAAAAGTCTTCATTTGCATCAACGGTCTGTTCTTGTAATGAGGTTGGGGCCGCACAAAATAAATCCAGGGGCCACAAATTGCTTTGCTTCCCCTAGATCAGGGACGTCTAACCAAGAGAGGATTGTGTCTGCAGACTATTGCCAATCAAGACCTCCAGAGCCGCGGCTTTTTGCCTGGTAGCTACAAAGAGCCGCTTGTGTTACCTGCACTGCAAGGAAACTGCTATGAATCTGCAGGAAAAAGGAGGCTACTGGAGACGTCTATCAGTAAAGGGATAAACTGATAGGACCGGATTTTTTTTTCCTGTGAAAACTGTTGTTTATTGTCCTGACTATCAGTTTCACCTGTCATCAAAGCACTGACTAATAAATGAGTGCTTTTATTCTGGTCCCTGCCTGCACCACTGTCGTGTTTTACTTTTCTTTTTTATTGGAAATTATTACTACGTTTTCTCAACCAACCAGGTTTCATGTAGCATAATGTCGAATGTATACTCAAGAAGCTTAATCTTTTTTTCAGACAGTCTTGTTTAATTAGCTGGAAAAGGAACAGTGAAAAACAGGCTAAACAAAGGGGAAAAAAAACTGTTTCCATAATTATTTATGTTTTTGTTGATAGTGGCTGACACCACTGCACGTTACAATAATTTTACAACCCGAAGGTTGAAGTTATTTTGATGTCCACAACAGGGAACGCTGTTGATCATGTTTTAAATTAATGGAATAAAAGCATGGGTCATGTTTCCTTCCCTCTTTATGTTTTGCTATTTCACAAAATATCAATTTCTGAATGATTACCCAAAAAAGATTGCACCACTTTGTTGAGGAAATAAATTGTAGTATTTTTGGAATCAGTTGCTTTAAGTATAATGAAATTATTTGCATGTAAAGTGAAAGTAATGCAGTTTTGTAAGATAATGAAGCAGTCTTTTCAGAAGGATACTCAACAGTTGATCATATTTTCTTGCTAAAAAACACAATTGATCGTTTTTAATAATTGGAAAAGCAAGTTTCTTTTGTCAATCTAATGATATTTCAGAACCATTCGCAAACATTTGAAAGGATGAAACTTTGGTATAAATAAGTAAAAACTGATCTAAACTGTAGGTGCAAATGTAAAATCACATGTTTTTGACAATGGTTGAAGGTCTGATGTTTACTGTGGCTGTAGGACAAGAAAACGGATTACATCTGTTATTTACGGATGATTTAGATCAATGATCAATGATTTAGAGGAGGATTTATTGCTCATTGAATGTAAGTTCAGCCTGAGGCATTGAAAACTGAAGGCTAGATGAAGTTCACTGTTCATGTGGACATGGTTCTGTTATATGTAGACATTAAAATTGTTTAGATGAATTATCTGAAAAATAGAATGCATCAAATTAATGGTGATTAAACTAAACTAAACTAAACTAAAATTTAATGTTAAATTTTCTTTATCAAATCGTATTAAATCTTTCACCTATCGTCGGGAATTAGAGATTGTTGTCCAATAAGTCCAATATTTTGGTCTTCTACAGTACTTATTTGTGATGGTATTGTAAAAAATGTGATCCATATAAACAAGACTTCTGATGAAATGTCAACATTTTAGTTTGCTTTGAAACGTAGGACTTCAGTGATTGGTTTGATGTCTGTTATTAATTTTCAAACTACTTTATTATTCATCGTCAGGCAATTCAGTTTTAGCCTTTGAGTCCAAGAAGTCAACAATCAATCAAGCTTTCACAAACACTGTCAATGACCTCATATTGCATTTAAGTATCAGAACAACGAAGTGAATACAAAGTCACAATATATAGACAATGTTATGGGAAGTGAAGGGAACAGAATAGTTTATGTTGCTCTTCTTTTTTTTTCACACTTGCCCTTATGTAGATTTAAAAATGACAAAATCTAGTAAACGTGTTAAAAATATGTTTATATGTTTATTGTACATAAAGTTAAGGTGAACTTTAACTCTCCTCGTTCATAGGTTAGTACTGGTAGCCCTTGGTATGACACAGTGCCAATGAAGTAGGTTTTAGTCCATTTGCTCTGTAGAGTTCTTGGTCTGTACTTGGTCGCCTCCTAATGGGACAGGCCTGGAAAACCTTTAAAGTGGGGCACCCAGGAGGCTCTTTGAAAGAATAAAACAAAACAAACAAAAATTAAAAAGGGTAAAATTTTATTGTCTAATATAATTAGTGACCCCTGGTACAGGCTACAGACCCTTGATCAAGCAGATGAAACCTGTGATGCTACCTTAATACGACGGAAGCTGAAAGTGTAACAACTAAGTTTTTATGTAAATTTGTAAATTTAAAAACTTAAAGTTGGTCCTAGGGCTCAATCAGTTACAGTTTCTGTGCCAGTTTATATCATTGTAAGAAACTGATTTACTATTACATCTTTAGTATAGGGGCCATAACATGAGTCAGGACCAGTTCTACTGGAGTACTGGCCCCTGGTGGCCCCGTCTAAAACCACCCATGCCCGTGTCCACAGGACTCCCTGCTAGGAACATATAAAATAATATTATGCTCATAATATTCATAGTCATAGAAATGTCGTTGAATGACCTCAATTAACAAGATAAAGTATCTTCTCAAAAAAAAAAAATCTAAAAGACAGTTTTTTTTAAATAGTCAAGTAGATGTATGATTTAGCAATTAGTGAACACGTTGCAACTTGTCAACTTCTGATGTTGTAAAGTCGGTACTTTTTACAAGCTGGAAGATTCTGAATGACAGTTTCTGAGGGAAACGATCAGTTACAATCGGAACTGGAAGCAAGCCTATTGTCCGTCCTGGGCTACGTTTCAGCAGCGACATCACTTCCTGACGGCCCAAGTCACGTCTCATTTTAGACCATTCGGGCATATTTTTCCATTATGTTAGTTTCGATTCACTCAGTGCAAGTGGTGAAGTAGTGGGCTGTAATGAAAAGGGGGCTTCCTGACTCTTTCACCTTTGATGAAACAACACTGTGGTACACAGTAGTATCCTCTTTACGTAGATGCATTATGATCCTTGGAGAGGTCAAATTTGTGTTTGGGAAATCCCCTTTTGGCGAGATTACCTAAAATAGCTGTCTGTATGGCTTTCTTCATCATGTATGTTGCTATTTTTAAACTCCACCACTCTGCTGTCCAGTTTTAGACAATGATTGCATGATGACACGTTACACGACAGTTGGAACCTCCAAACTACTGTGATAGTACTCACCTACTTTTTCTAAATTAAGAATTGTAAAAGTGGTAAATATTCACCTTGGAGGAAGTGGCTACTGTGTGGTTGGGCACCAGGGGGTGGGGAGAGTACCTGGCCTTAAGTGCAGCCAAATGGCAGAATTGAAAGCTTTCGTCATATGGAGGGTCGTTTCTGGCTGCTGAAATCATAAGTGTTCTTCAGTGGGGACAGTGTTTAGCGATTATGAGAAAGTATGAAATGAAGTGGAACAAGCAGCCCACAGGCAAAGAGATGTCGAGGTCGCCACAGGAACAAACATGGTTTAACACCTCCACAGTTCCAAAATATCAAATTTCTTTGGGGGTTTGATCAGTCGAACTTGAAAAGGGAAAGGGCGCCGGCTGAAATGACTTGACATGCCTCTTTCCCTTGTTCCCATAAGCAGCTAAGACAAAGGAACAAGTTGAGTCACTGCTGCGTCTTTAACCACGACCTCATTTATCAATTAATAAATCTGGAAGAGCATGTCATGCTAGTTAGTTTGTGGTGAACGTTAATATCTGTTATAGTGAAATATGCATGTAAGTCCTTTATTTTTTTTTTGTTCTGATGGACTAATTTAGGTAAAAAGATCCTAATTTGGTTAAAACATACAGAAAAACTGCAATATTGTGAAGGAAAATCCTAAAAGGTTTAGCTTTTTTTTTGTTTTGTGCTCGTTCAGATCGGAAAAGTCAGAGCGGCTTTGATCGGAAATGAAACGCTCCCCACTGGAAATATTTGTTGTTAATAATAACTTTGTGCAAGTCTGCACCCTCTCACCAATCTGGAGAAGCCAAACCCCAACATAAAGCCATTAAAGGTCTCGGAAATCCCCCAATTAAAGACTCAGATTGTCAGGACACATCTACCAGAGACAGATAAAAAGTACCCTCACTTCTTATCTCAATTATTTGTGGAAAACAAGTCTAAAATATAAAATATGCAACACAGTGGATTGTGGGAGAAGCATGCAAGGAGTCATAACACACGTAATCTGATGTAATTTGTGACACCACAAAAACGTAAAAACTGCACATGCAAGGCAAATATGTAAATCAACTTTCCATGGTTGGAGTCTCACTTCAGCTTCCACCCCCAGTTATGATAAAAAGTGTAATATCAATCCTTTAAAATGATTGCAAAATCATTTCAAACTTTCATTCTTCTGCAAATACTACTTAAAATGTTCTTATCTAAGGCTAGAGTCACCTACTGACCTGTTTCTCCGCTCGTCCCCCAGCGGCACGTTCCTCTTGTCTAACAGCAGATGGCAGTGAGGGAAAGGAAATCAATCTGCCGTATTCATTGCAAGAAGGAGTTTGCAAATCTCCTTGTGATGGGATGAAAAATAAGAAAGACGTTTTCGGAGTGAGTCAGTTGCCACATTTGAGTCACTGGGTTTAGACTGTTTTGCAGCCACATATTGCAAGAGCAGAGACACGCTCTTTCCTCTCAGTTTGCATCACAAAAATGTACTTTATCTGGAAAATGTGAGGATTCTGAACATAAACAATGACTGAAAAGCAAAAACAAAACCATTTAGAGATTAAAAATTGTAAAATATGAATTTATTACTACAAATAATGCAATCCAAAAAGTAAGTGAGAAAATCTGTGAACTTAATGATTACATCTAAACAATAAAAATGTATCACAGACGCACATGTTGATAAGGAATGATGACGTCTAAAAACAGGCATACACATACAATGGTGTAAAAAGTATTTGCCCCCCTTGTTGATTTATTCTGGTTTGCATTTTAATACAATTATGGGGGGAAACTATTCAAACTAACTTGACCCTATGTGAAAAGTATTGACCCTAAACCTATGGTCTGCTTTTGAGACTTTGTTAAGGCAGCGAATGGATCGACTGCAGGAATTTTGCTCCACTGGTTGTCGCAGAATTGTGTCGGTTCAACCTTTTTGGACAGTTTCATCGCATGAAAAGCCTTTTTAACATCAGCCCACACTATTTGAATTAGTGTGCTTTCCTGCCGAACAATAAACTAAGCATACAACATTTAAAGTAAACAAATAAAATAGTATGAATGGATAACTTCCAGACTTTTTTAAATTATCATTTTAGACAGTCCTGGGCCAGGCTTGCTGGTGTGTCTCTGATCATTACCCTGTTGCTTAACCCAGGTGTCATGAATTGATGCCTGGTGAGGTCCTCTGTTAGACAGCAGGATTCACGGCTCCATCAATCACAGTCAGTCATCCAGGTCCTGAAGCAGCAATTCTGACTCATATCATCACACTACCACCACCATTAGTTTTAGGCAGATGTAATGGGACAAACACCTTCCCTAAAGGATTGACTTTTGTCTTGTCAGTCAACAGAATTTCTCCCAAAGCTTAGTGGGATGATAGATGTTTTGTTGCAAATGGGGCCGGACCTTTATATTTGTCTGGGACTGCAGTGGTTTCCACTTTGATACGCTCCATTTTTGCCCAGTCCCTTTTTTTTTTTTTTACTGTTCAATCTTTGTTAAAACTGCAGTTTGCAGGTGTTGTAGAGCCATTGAAATGACTTTCTGGACTCAGAACTTCTTGAATTTCTTTAGATTGGAGCATGATGTGCTTCTTTTTGGGATCTTTCAGCCTACTTCATGTTGTCAGACAGGTTCCATTAAAGGGATTTTATAATTTCTACGAAACTGAGAGTATTCAAGGCTGGGTGCTGCAAGTTTATCAGAAAATCTGATTCTGATTCAATTATGGGAATTACTTTTTTGCTTAGGGCCAGATTGATTTTGTCAACTTCTTTTTCCTTTCATACATAAATCATTTGAAAACTTTTTTTTTTTTTTTTACTTTAGTCAGGTTGTCTTTGTCTGATATTAAAATAATTTGATGATCTGGGAACTGAACATCATGATTCAAATACCAGGCTACACGAGTTGTAACACTGAACAGCGTCCTCTCAGAGCATAGAAACCAGAGCCCGGCGCCCCATGGCTAACGCATGTTTGCTCTGACAGCACCCCTCCATTGATAAATAACAGCCGCTCCTGTTTGGCCTGCTGCTGCAGTTGCATTCAGCTGCAGCCCTCCAATGCGTCTCCACAGCCAAGATTGAATCTTCCCCATTCATTAGACTAAGTGGATGAGGCTCTCTAATAGGGGCTCCCTTCCCCTCAATAATTGCCGTTGATTGGCGTAAATTAGACCCTAGTTGCCAGACGAGTGATTCTCGACGACGATAATCTGATTCCCAACTCAAACTAATAGGATTTTAACTCTGGCTTTGGCCTAATGTCCGTCTGCAAACCCTGGCTATGGCCCTATGCCCCATCCTTTCGACGTCCTCTGGATCCTATTTGAGGCAGAACAAGCTAAAGCTGGAGCAGTGCGCGCATTCTAAGGGGTTGGGGGTCACGCTCTCATCTATTCATGCCCTGCATTACATTTTCGGCATCAATTGGTCATTCATGTGTCACTTGCATCATCAACGAGACACGCTGTGAATGAGGCTGCTGCAGCGAAAAGCGGATGTTGGATCACCCGGCTGATATGTAGCGCAAGTATCGACTTAGGGAGTAAAAGATGAGTCTAACAAAAGCCATTGTTTGAGGCAGTATAAATATGATTTAAACCTCAAATAAAAAAAAGCATTATATATTGCAGAACTCTTAGTTTTGAATAAGCAGGCAATCTCCTATGATTTCATGAGTTGTAAAACTCAACAGAGGTGCTAACTCAAATTTGAACCGGATTCCACCTCATTGTAGGCAAAATAATCTACCGCATGGCAAGGAAACAGTCTATTAAATGTGTTTAAATATGCATGCTGCACAGCCATTTGCAACCTGCGTTAAACGTCTGAGAAATAGGCCACTTTAACCAAAATGAACCTAGTCGTGTTCCCTTTTAACAACTGGTTAGACTGTTTTTCTCTCCTGTTTTCTATCCAAGTTGATATCTAGCCTTGCCACATGTCTGGAAGCTTTTCTGTGTCTGTTCCCAACAACATAATCTCTATAAGTGAAGCACAGTGAGTGTTGTTTTGTCATTTAGTTGATAAGGGGACGTTGCTACTACTGAGGCCTGAGGACTAATGAATCTCCACTCCATTACCGCTGAATCGGACAGATTGCTCTCCCGGAGAAATGAATTGAGTTTTTTGTATTTGTGAGATCATTCTCCCTCCATTAACTGCTCTTTATCCCGTCTCTTCATCACAGGCAAATCAGGTTAGGCAGCCATGATTAGCTGGGGTGGCCTCCCTTTTTAAAAGGTAATTGGGTTTGGCGGCTCAGCTGATAGTGCCATTAGGACCAATAAAGGCTGGGCTTGGCTCATGGAGTGAAACAGATTCTTCAGCAGCAGATGGCAGATGGAGGGAGAGGGCGCTGATGCATTGAGGCCAAAAACAAAGTTTGTGTAACCAAAGTAGTTCGGGGGCGTCCTCTCTTTGCACATGCATCCTCCTCCCTCCCCAGAAGGGCTGATATTTTTTTTCCTGTAAAACCCAAACAGTGAATTTAAAGTATAGATCTCATTTTTCAAGCTAAGTAGAAAAATTATTCCCACCCCCAATTCTTTTTTTTTTTTTTTTTTTTTTTTTTTTTTTTTTTTCATTTTGTGACATTAAAACCATAAACAGCAATGTACTGAGGATTCATGTGGATTCATATTCACCCCACCCCCTCACTCTGATAGACTTACATACAATGTAGTGCAACTATATCAGTTCAAAGCAGCCAAAAGGTCCATGTCAATCCTGGAGAGGCTCTGATGGTTCAATGCTTCAGCAGGTAAATGGAAAAGGAAGATAAATAAAGCAGAAAACAAGACAATCCTGGAAGTGGAGATCCAGTTTTCAGCAGGACATCCAACAAATGTGTTCAAAAGTGGTCAAACCTTTTGTCACATGGGCCAAAAATACTGATTTTCAAATAAAATCACAAATATACGTATATATATATATATATATATATTCTTTTTGCTTTTCTGCCGAACAATACACTAAGCACACAATATTTAAAGTAAACAAATAAACTAGTATGAATTTTTGAAGGAAAGGGATGGATAAACAATTGTAGATGATAAAAGGGTTAAAAAGGGTTCTATCTTCTTAAAATGAAATAAGTTTTTTTGGGTTTGACTGATTTCTCTTTTAAAAACAAATGTGATGTATTTTTAAACAATAAGAACAGTATAGTTAGTATATTTCTTGAACTTCAGCTCAAAATCAGCCCAGGAACAAAGAAAACAACAAACAAACAAAAAACATTTCATGTTCGAAGGGCCCAGTCAAAGTCCAGACTTATGTCCAATTAAGAACCTGTGGCTACTCTTGGAAAAAATAAATCATCTACTCTCCATCTAATCTATTTGAGCTTGAGATATTTTTCAAAGCACTCATAAAAATACCAATCTCCAGATGTGCAAAGCTGGTAGAGACATTGAAATGTTATATGAGCTACTCACATATTTGTTTTAAAGCTTTTATTTCTGTTGGTTATGATGATTTATCAGTCACAACTAATGAAAACACAACATTTAGGAACTAAATGTTACATCAGCCGAGGAAAAAAATTTTTTTTTATAGAAAAATGTGACCTTTTCCTGCTTAAAGCATATTGTCAAAAAGTTCTTTTAATCTGCTAAACGAGTCTCATCAGAATGCATATTCTCATTTATTGAACACAACAGTACAAGGCCTGCATACAAACACGTTACGCATTTTTTCAGATTAGTATTTTTCAGAAAACAATGTTGAAAGCAATTATGCAGTGTACTGAAGTGGCCTGTCTGATTAAATAACGATAGGATGACTTTAGTGATTGTAATTTTATAAGTCACAATATAAGTTCAATGAGTAGGACTTTTGCAAAGCACTGTAAGTAATCTTTCACACATAAATATTTTAGAGGGAAAATTCTTGGAATCCACTGTTCCCTATAGCAAAATTTGCACAAATATCAAAATTTTTATACTCCATGAAGCATGAAAATGTTATCATAGCTGCTCCAACCCTTAAAGTCTAATTCTTGTGTCCAACCTGAATTGGTCGGGAGGCACAAACAACACGCAGCATCTAAGTCTTATCAGGGGTGTTGAATGAAAACATGCTGCGCTACCAACGATCGATAGCCTCCATCTGTATCTGCTCCTGTCATCGGGACTAAAGGAAAGGTGAACTTGCCAATTCTGAGAATTCCCGTAAAGGTCCAGATAAGCTTACTGTATCTGGGGCTTTGTCCTATAGGAAAAGGTGCATTAGTGGTGACAGGAGGGCCGTTGGGGGCCGGTGCTGATGGGAGATTTGGACGGCTGGAGGTGGGGTTGTGTATTGTGTGGCCGGTCATTGCTGTGACTGTCTCCCTCTTATCTCTTACGCCGAGGAGGTCCAATCCCCACCGCTCCTCTTATCTGTTGGTTGCGACTTTGCTTTTCCCATTTTTTTTTTCCTTCCAGGAATCTCAACCAGCTGAGAAGTTCATTAAAAGGAGCCATCTCCTTCCTTTCCTTTCGTTTTTTTTTTTTTTTTTTTTTTGGATCATCTTCAGCCCATGTGTGGGTTTTGATTTCACGACACGCTACACACATAAAAACTCTTCTCTGAGTCTTCTCTGACCTTATCAACCTTGAGGATGGTTATCACTCGAAGCAAACCCAAACAAGTGACGGCCGCGGCTCATTTTTCCTGCTTCAGAAAGCCAGGATGTTTCAGCCACAGGAACAAGAACGTGCAGATATAATTGAAATGCACTGTTCTATCTGCTTCGCCCAGCTTGTTTTTGTTCCTGCGCACACCCAGTGATATACTGCTGGAGCATAACGCGAGGACTGTGGTGCATTTTCACCTGAGAGCTGCACATTTCCAGCCCTCCTAAATAAAACATGGTGTCGCCAGGCGCCGGTAAATGTCCCTCAAAGAGCAAAGGGAGGAAGGGTGAGGGTAAAAAGCGTCCAGGTTAAGTTGTTCGAAAGGCCCTGGGTATTAAGAGGCATTTTACACTTAAGAAGTTGGTTTCGCTGGGTTTTCTGTTTCCCCTCTTATTGATTGATGCTCAGCTATCAATGCATAATAGAAAAGCACTCAGAGCAAATGCAGGGTTATGGCCTTGGGAGGGAGTCGGCTGACGAGACTGCAGCACCCCCCCACTCCAATGCCATTATTGGCCCATAAAGGATCCCTGGGGAAGGCCACGGTGTTCAGATCAGCACACACCAAATACCCAATTAAAAAAGGCTTTAAATTCCCCCCTCTTTCCTGGGCGAAAATCAATCTGAATTCAATCTATTCGGCTAGGATTCCGACAGAGCAGGTAATTGCCCATAATCGGTCAGCTAGGTGACAACAGCTTAAAGGGGAGACACTAATACAATCAGGTGTTTGCTTTCAGCGCCCGTCCTGGGCCCAGACCTTGGCTGTCGAAAAACAGGTAGAGTGCAGTTTATGTAGCCATCAGACAAAAGCGTATATATAAAGTTACACAAGTCTTCTATCGAGGGGGGCGCTCGGCAGCCGATAAAGAGATCGCGTGAAGTAGTGCAGGACTGATACTTCCTAAATGACCCGTCATAAAGCTGCAATGAATGTATTCAGCCATCATCCCTCAGAAATAGCTTGTCAAGGAGCTGGAAACGATACGGCACTCCATAAAAGGTTCACACTATCAACACATGCTGCGAGCAGACAACTCCTGCAGACATGTCGGGAGGATTTCAGAGAAATTCCACGCTCCTCGTAAAGACCCAGCAAACTAAATGGTTGCATTAGATAAGTAGGATACTTAATGGTAGTATATTACTGTACATAACCTCGTCCCAAAGGCTGAATGTTGTTTTTTTCCTAATGCACAACCTAGAGTGCAGCCTAATGCTGTTTTTTTTTTTCTCTCTTCTGAAGCGGCTCTCTGGACAAAGATTCGTCCCCTTTTAGTCGGCGGCCGCAACGTACGAAAAGGCCAACAGTACAGATGCTTTAATTGATGAAACACTTAATGGATGTTGAAATATCTGGACGTCAGGACCTGCTGTCAGATCTGCGATTCAGTTTCCTTCCACAGCTCAAATCTGCAGATTAGGCTTATTGTCTTTAAAAGACGTCCGTTCAACTTGCTTTAACGCCACGTTTGACTGGCTGGTAACATGATGTCCCAGGGTCAGCGGGAGTCAAAGGGTCAGCGGCAGGAGGCTGCAATTAATGGGTCTCACAATAAAAACGGGAGCTAATATTACCGACACTTTCTGCCTCGGCTCGGCTGCAGAGAAGCGAGGAGGGAATTCCTCGTAGCAGAGAGCCAGGCAGGGCAAACAGCTTGGCTCTTGAAATTACTTTCTGTAATGGGTCCAGCCTTCTAAAGTGGAGGCGCACTTTTAATTGAACAATCAGAAGGAAACAAAGCAGCCAATCCTCGGACACAGAGTGGAAAGCCAATCGAATTTGTTTCATTTCCTGCCAGCTCCATCGCAGTTTAAGACAGTCAGGCAGTACATCAGCGCAGTTGATTATGAATATATTAAATATACAGCTTCTCTGAGAGGTTTCTTACATTTATAAGCTCGCTGAAAATAGTTTTTACTATAGAGTAGTTTCCTAAGAAGAGTAGGATGAAAATACACCCCTATTAGAATCTACTTCATCTTCCGTTATTCATTCAAACTTTCACTTGGACAAGATGACCTGAAAAATGGGAAAGACACAAAAAAGTAGGTAGAAATTGTGATGTCAAACGTTATTATCATTATAAAAATTCCTTTAGCTATATAAAAAAAATAACATGTTATGTATGAAAGACAAATTGGGGCAGGGAAACGTTTATCTTTAAGAAGTCCCTGTTTCCCGTCAGTCATCGTGATCCTCCACAGCTGTATTCAGCTCTGATGGAGGCTGAGTGAGGCATCAGCAAAGCTGCAATGCGTCGTCTGTCCAGAAGGTGGCGTCTCAGGCCTCCAAACCACAGGCAGACTCTTCTTACTGTGAAGTCAGCAGCAGTCTGGATGAATGAATGCATTGCATTTTGTCTTAGAAAAAACACAAACAACAAAAAAAAAAAAAGAAGAAAAAAAGAAAAATGTTCAGTGGATGGGGATTTTAAAATAGCCACTGCTGTAAGGGTTATTGTCCCATGCAAGAATACTACACTTTATTGGTTTCTGTTTCTATTTCACATTTTAAAGAAATAGTAGATGGTTCTCTTCACACTTTCATATTCCAGTAAATAGTCCTAACATCATCATCTGCTGAACAATATTTTTAAAATATGCCTTTTTTTTAACAGTCAGAACAGTTCAACAAAAATTATTCATCTTAAATTATTGTTTTATTTTTATTTTTGCCCTTATGATAATTTCATTCTTTGTTGCTGTAGATCAAATTTAAATAAGATTAGTTGTTTTTTTTATTACTGATCTAGTGTGTAACACCATGTGTTTTTTTTCCACTGTCACACGTTTCCCTATTCTGGGACAATTTCTTAATTTTTTATTTAAATACATTTTATGATTTCAATGACATACAGTTAATCAAAAAAAGTACAATAATATAAAATAATAAAAATCATTACAATTAATTCCATAGACACAGTTTATTGAAATGTAATTCAATTACACAAAATTAAATTAAATGATGTTTTTGGTAAATGATTTGCCCACAGTATGTAAGTAGACTTTCCAGTCATAGATACAGAAAATGTTGACAAAAAAGTCAGTCACACTCTATTGATTTATTTAAAGATATCTGTTTTTTCAAGATTTTATTTTAGAAATATTCTTCTCTGTCTGTATTGGTATCCAACAATAAAAAGCAGTTTGTTTGCTATGTTGAATACATGAAAAAAATGCGTTAATTGGGCAAAAGGTTTATAAGTTCCACACGTTTTGCATTGCTGTGAGATGTGAATACCTGACCCGTGTCAGCGCTGTACCAGCTCCATGTCCAGACAATCCCTAATTTCCTGAATCTCACTGTATTTGATCATCAGTAATTGATTTAATTTGGAATGAGCTGAATGAAACTGAAATTTCTGTGAGTGGATTTAAATCTGAGTCTGAACTGGATTAAACTGGGATGGATGTCAGTTTATTGTTTTGATCCCTAAGATTTAGGGTGTAAGATAACTTCCCCAACATTAGATAAGCTATGCAGCTGAAGCCAGTTTCTAATTGTCGTTTCATCCATTAGTGGTGAAAAACTAAATCATGATGGCGTTCAGATGGAGCTTCTCACAACAACACTTCCGCAGCACATCAGGGCAACTTTGAAGCTGTGAATGGCTCAATCTGCTGCTTTCACACAGTCGGGCGCGGCGAGCGCAGCTTGTATTTGATTTCACAGAGAAGTGGTAAACATGCCGGTCTTTTCCCTGTCTCTGTTGTTCCGACACGCTCAGCTGAGACAGAGCAGCTCTAAAGTGTCAGCTTGAGGATGTGGGCACTGCAGGTCAGCTTTCGCACCCACAAACTTACACTTCTCACGTTTCAGCCCACAGTATGGGTGGATGCTACTTCCAGCGTCTCATTGCACGCTTTTGAAGAAATGCTTCTATGTGTTGGAAAACACTCATTTGACTCATTTAAAAAAAACAAAAAACGCTAAACTAAAGCAGCTCTCAAGCTCTTCAGCTCTTTAGCCAGAAAACAACACCAGCGGAGAGCTGCAGCTCTGAATCTTGCTGGTAGGGGTACATAAACACTGCTGATAACTCAATTACACAAGCACAGAGAAACAACAGAAACAACTTCTATAACCATTGTTTATTTTTATACAGAATTTTCTTCTAAGCGCCAAAAACTGAGACGCTCTCGTTTCGTCACAGAGAGTTTCTGGCGTGAATGACCCTTTTCACATTTTGTCTGGTCACAACAACAAGGTTCAACGTTTATTATTGGGATTCTTAGAGGTAGGCTGACACAGCGTAGTGCTTGTTTCTGACCTATGAGGGAAATGTGTGTTTTTTTAAATGTTTCATAGGTAAAAAAATAAAATAAAATTAAGATTTGGAAGCGTTTGTTTTCAGTTCCCATTTTCTCTGACGCCCCGATGCAAACTCTAGTTCAACCATCTGCGCGGGCAGATCTCTGCAGTCGAGCCAACACGAGTCTCAGTGTGAGTGCAGCTGCTCTGCGACGGCCTCAGAGGTCGGTCAGAGAACATCAGGCGACAAACAGCTTTATGAAGACTTAGGAAGCCAGCAGACAGGTTAAGGAGACGTTTAAAGCTGCGTCACGTTAGAAAACAATATTCTAACCTCAGTCAACCTGACTCTTTGTGGAAAAGTGATTGGTCCCTAAAGCCAAAAAAAAAGGGCCTTGGGATCTGGAGGACCACAATGGAAATAGTTTCTTATACGCCTTTATCCTCCGCAATTACACTGACTGTGGTCATAAAATTAGAATGTTGCGCTATTAGCAAATAGATTCAACTATCTCACAGATCTCTGTTCAATCGATCCATTATCTGAAAAGGGAAAGAGTGTGGCCGGGCATGGAGGGTACAGAAGACCTGAGAGTCGGGCAAAGGTTCTCCTCCCAGCTGGACAGTGGCCCCAGACACGCAGCCAGACCTACAACGCCATGATTTATTTCACGTGTCAAACTCCAGCCTTCCAGGACAGAAATTTTGCACATCTGCACATCTGCACATATGCTTCAGATTGTTGAACTGCTGAAGCCACAAATGGACTCTGTACCAATTCGTATATTTGTACGGTTTTAATAGTACTCACCTGTACACTGTGATCGCACACTGTCTATTTCCCCTGAATTGTTTACATTGTTTACTATAAATCACAGCTGCACCTTATCCTGTAATTTACTGCAATTTACTGTAATTTTTCAAGCTGTATGCAAACGAAATTTTGTTCTGTACGCACTCTGTGCATACAAAATGACAAATAAAGTTGTCTAAGTCTAAGTCTAAGTCTAAGAAATCACACAGAAAAGTCCTCAGCAGGTCTATGTAGGACATGCGTGCACAATGAGGTAATTCAGTCATTTGATTCAGGTGAGTTGGATAAATCCAAAAGTACTGGAGGTTGACACCACTGGTTGAGATCAAAGACTATTCCTGTGTCAGAATGGCCCAGTCAAAGTCCAGTGACAATTCAGTCACTTTTTGACTGAGAGCACACTTTTTGGTGCTCTCAGAGTGAGGCTGAGCTGCATGGCTGAGAAAAGCAGGAGAAAAATGTCAATCTTTAAAATGTGCAAAACACAGAGGAGCTGAAAACAAATTCTCGTGCTTCCTTTTCTTTCTGCTCCAAAAAGAAAAATCCATAATAGCGAAAATGCGACAAAGTTCCAGGGGTGCAAACACTTTTTCTGGCCACTGAAAGCCAACAGGTGACATGAGTTGCAACCCAATATTTGTGTGGCTGTGATCTGTTGATGAATAATTGTCTTTTAGCCTCACCCGGAGTCCACCAAACCAACACGACGTGATCTCAGCACGTAATGAGAAAGCGATAGCACAATGGCTACCTACTCTCTCAGGACTTATCATTCAGAGAGATGTTTTCTTTGTCTGCTGAAATAATATAGGGCTGTTAGAGCTGATGAATCCCCAGAGAAAGCTTTTATTAACTCCGTCTCATTTTGATAGGTGTGATGGCACCAGCTTTTTCTGGGAGGGGATGCTGCAGCTGCTGAGGCACCAGGAGGTTGTCCTGTCCAGGCCCTGAGGACGTGAGTGGGACACAGACCCCACCCTCCCCCGTCTTCTAACTCGCCGCCTGCCTTTCTGCTGTAGAGGTCTTGTCAAGCCTGAAGGCCATCCTGTTGTCACTGAGTAAATCAGCGTCCCCCGCCCTGTTGACGTCCCCTCACTGCTTCCCCGTCAATAGAAGCTGTCCGCTGCATTGATATTCCACCACCACCCCCCTCCTCCTTCGTCCTCTACCTCTCTTTATTATTTTAATTAATCAGAGTCGCCGCACCTGTCTGTCAGTTCTGCCGGTTGCCATTCCATACAAAAAAGGGAAAGTAATTAAAGAGGCTGGCAAGGCACGCCGGCGGTTTGGTTTTTGGGCAAAGATGGCAGCGCAATGTTGACAAGATGAATTGGATACAGATGCCAGAGCTTTCATTAAATCCACTCCTCCTTCCTGTCTCTCTTTCAACACCTGAAGCCCTTTTAATTTTTGCTAGACGATAGCCAGGTAGGGAAAGAGTTAATAAGGCAGTGGTTGTGGTTTTTCTAATTGTACAGATGAGTAAACGATCGCTCGAGGAAAAGCCTGCATACTCATGATGGAAATCTTGATAATTAATAGCTAAGTATATTATAGCTTTTATATAACTTACACTTTCAACAAGCATTGACTTCAAAATAGTTCAATAGGTGCTTGTCCACTATTCCCTGTAGTCCATTTTTCTATCTAGAAAACGTAAAACAATTCAATGGATGAACATAAATGACTAAGATTACCTTAAATGTGTTTTTTTCAAACTAAACGTGGTGTCAAATTACCGACAAACACAGAGGATTTATCCTTTAAAGATGGTCTAGCCTTCAGTATTAAAAGAACTATGTGTATATGATTGGAAAATAATAATAAAAATGTGTTTTTAGGTTCCTTTGGGCTTAAATGCTTGCCAATCAGAAAGCGTGACAGTTGGGGCACAGGGTACACATGCAATTTAAAGTCAAGACCTAAAAACCTTTGAAAAAACATAACAAAAAATCATTTAAAAATAAAACTGTATTTTACAAAGATGCTTACAAATGCAAGCGTCTTTATGTAGAAACGAGTGCGAAGCCAAATGCTATGTGTCTGCTCTGTGTGTGTGTGTGTGTGTGCATACGTGTGCATGTGGGTGTGCATGCATGCTTGCACAGACGCAGCTTAGGCTGTTAAGAATGGCGCCGTCTCCTTGGTGACCCATTAGTGATAATATACTGTATGGCTCTTCTCGTGCTTTAAATCCAACGATTTACATTAAGGAGTTTTCTTTCCCTCTGCCGCCGCATGCATGCTCAGCATGAGAGATTGCCGCAAAGTTTACAACTCAGTGCAATCAACCGTCCCCTGTTGCTCCCTCCTCGTTCAGGAGGGATCGGGACGTGATTAGCTGAGTTTCCTTCCTCGTCTGGACTGAACTGACTAAATATTTTTGTAAATAATGCTGCTTTTGTAAAGTGCCTTGAGACAAAAAAATTGTAAAACAGCGCTATATGAATAAGCTGAGTTGAATAGAAAGTGAATGCTCAGGCATAAAAACTGTTGTTATTTCAAGTTTGTTCTGATGTTACTGCTTGCAGGTATGAAGTGTCCAGGTAAAGTATATAGTAATATAACTATTCATATTCTTATAAAGCTTTTTTTTGGTTTGTTTTTTATTGCAGGGGTGTAAATAACAAAAATGTTTTGTTTAGCTATGCCGGTCTTTTATAATCACATGACATTTGGAACAAGTCTGGCCTTAATATTGGATACTTTGGGTTTTCTTCACAAAACATTTTTTTTGCTTTTTTAACAGGAATGAGTCAAGTTTATGAGTGGCTGTTTATCACAGAAACAGGATGAGGTGATTTTTTCTCTCTCCAAATATCTTTTTTGTAGAAAACATGCCTGATCTCCGTGGAAATACACAGATCAAAATTATCGATTTCATCTCCCATGCTAAAAACTGTGTTTTTGTTGGAAATTTTGGATTAAATAGAAGAAATTACCCAAGTCTGAGGGAAGAGAAAACAACATAGTTCATCCCATGGCTAGAACATATAGCTCAACTACAACTTTGACTGCAGGCATGTCTTGATGACATCAAAACCTGTTGTCCTCTTTGGACCAGAGTTCTCAAAAAATAAACTTCTTGAACAATCACTTAATCTGAATGGCATTAAATTGGCCTCTGGTAATAAAATAAAAAATCTTGGTGTTATTTTTGATCAAGACATGTCATTTAAATCCCATATTAAACAGGTTTCCAGGGTTTCCTTTTTACACCTCCAGAATATCGCCAAAATTAGAAACATTCTGTCCAGGGGTGACGCTGAAAAACTAGTCCATGCATTTGTTACTTCAAGGCTGGACTATTGTAATTCTTTACTATCAGGATGTCCACAAAATGCAGTTCAAAGCCTTCAGTTGATCTAAAATGCTGCAGCAAGAGTTCTGATGAAAATCAACAAGAGGGATCATATTTCTCCAATTTTAGCTTCCCTTCATTGGCTTCCTGTTAAATCAAGAATAGAATTTAGAATTCTCCTTCTAACGTATAAAGCCCTTAATAATCAAACTCCATCATATATCAGAGCTCTGATTACCCCGTATGTTCCTAACAGAGCACTTCGCTCTCAGACTGCAGGTCTGCTGGTGGTTCCTAGAGTCTCTAAAAGTAGAATGGGAGGCAGATCCTTTAGCTATCAGGCTCCTCTCCTGTGGAACCAAATCCCAGTTTTGGTCTGTGAGGCAGAAACCCTATCTATTTTTAAGACTAGGATTAAAACTTTCCTTTGTTACAAAGTTTATAGTTAGAGTGGCTTAGGTTACCCTGAGCTATCTCAGTAGTTGTGGCTCTACGCTCTTTCAGGAGGAGTGAATGCTGCTTGGAGAGACTTGATGCAACCTGCTGGGTTTCCTTAGAGAGGAAACTTTCTGACCAACCTGGAGGATTTGATTGGATTTGACTTTGGAAAGAGCCTTGAGATGACATGTGTTGTGAATTGACACTATATAAATAAAATGTTATTGAACTGAATTGAAGCAAACAGTCAACAGCCAGACCACTGAGGCAACCAATAGGGTGTTTTCACTGACGTCACTGGCCAACTTCCGGTCCGCCATATTGGGTGGCACACTTCCTTATCTCTAGTTGTCTTACACGTATTATCGTATCGCGAATGGATAAGTACGCCAGCACGCTAGAGCGACCAGATAAGGACGTATATCTGAGGAAATGTTCCGTGATCGACCATATGGACCCCTATGCCCTCCACGGTGCCTTGTTTAGCCGTAATCCAGATGATTGGCCAAATGTAGAGCACGGCGACATAGTGCATTACCTGGTGTTCAGTGAAAACCCTCTGCACACTCTTGAGGAAATGAGAGCTTACAAGGATCTAGAGGCTCACAACCAGTTCACATCTGGTTATGTACATCAAGGAAATCGCCATCATATGTGGACGGGTGAGTTTTAATAAGATGGTAAAAATGTAAACAATCCGACGCAAATGTGTTGCAAATGTGTTGCACCGCCCGCCGCCGGCGGGCGGTGCAAGGCCGATCGACGCCGCTCGCGGCTTTTAATTATTTAAGCAGAACAATGACCAGTGCAAAATTAAGTTGTATTTACCGTATTGGCGCCGGTAGGAGCTGCAGATCATAAAGCCAGCAAACAGTGGGAACACAGCAACTCGTTCAAAGGTAAGCTGCGATCAGACGGGCTGGCACATGCTAGTTTAGTAGCTGCTAACCGTTAGCGCTAACAACCACTCGCGCATGTAATGTACTTTTAACTTGCTGCTATGTGTTTCAAACGTTTAGAACACACTCTCATTGACATCGGGATACTGTGGAAAGTTATGTTCGGTCTTACAGCCGCGATCCAAGCGAGCCGACGATCTCTTTATCTCTGTAACTCGTTCAAAGGTAAGCTGCGCTCAGCCGGGCTCTGGCTCATGCTAACCGTTAGCGCTAACAACCACTCGCGCATGTAATGTACTTTTAACTTGCTGCTATGTGTTTCAAACGTTTAGAACACACTCTCATTGTCATCGGGATACTGTGGAAAGTTATGTTCGGTCGACTTACAGCCGCGATCCAAGCGAGCCGACTCTTTGTTATCGCTAACAGTTGTTCTCCGTGGTTTTGCCTCCAGGCTGGAAAGCGGTGGAAAATTAATCTGTTTCTATGTTTTTCCCATGGCGATCATGTGTTGCGCTGTTACAGCCCACAATACAGCAACGGTTTACCATGGTTGAAATCAAGTTAAGGTGAAATTAATCAAATTAAAACACGGCTGAGAGAGGGAGTACAGTATGCGGTAGTAATAGGCAGTAGAGGCGGCGGAGGCAGTCAACACGGCAGCCGCGGAAAGTAATAAGTCATAACGCCCAAGCCCTATTATTAATATATTCTTCTTACATGTTTAAAATACTTAACAGTTAATTACCTGTGACAAAGTGAGCACCGCAGACTCTGGCGTATTCCAGCTTAACACCGTCCAAATCGGACCTGGATATCCGTGTCAGCCATAGGTGACGGCGTTGTTCAGACAGCTGTTTTTTTTTTTTCCACACTGATTCACTATTACGGCTGGTAGGCGATAGAAAGCGTTGATCTCCACCTCCAGGGGGCCGTGAAACCAACCATTAAACACGTTTTCCCCATTGTTCACTTCCAATACTGCCTAAGGCGTCATACAATGCAGGTCAACGGTGCGAAACGACTGCCACCCAATATGGCGGACGCGCTGAGTAGTCACGTGAGCGTGACGTCAGCTGAAAACCCCCTATTGTGTTGCTTGTGTGCATAAAGTTTCTGAGGTAAGGTATTGCTTTCTTTTACAACAGTTTTTCATTTTGATGTTTTTTCCATAAATGCAAATCTTCTGCTGTCAGCCACAGATAAATTATTAAATTGATAACTTCTCTCTCTTGCCTTGCCGGTTTAGCTTCAACTGTAGCTTATTTCTTCCTCCATGTTTGAACAAAATGAATAATTAGTTTGATTCCATATTAGCATAGTAACCTACATGCTTTGTCATGTGTCTCTTCATTTCATACATGGAAATGACTATAACTTTTGAGAGCTACAAGCCTGAATTAGATTGAAAGGAAAAGTTGTAAAATTGACGACATTTATTTGGCCCGAAGGGCACACATGTGGGCCCAGGTGAGACAGGTATTTAAACGTTGCTCTTTAACAAAGTGAAACAGCTTTTTTCCTCTAATTGGCTCGCAAGAGGAGGCATTTGGGTTTCCAAAACAATTCCCCTCAATTTTTTTTTGCACAAAATCTTATGCTTTTGCAACAATTTAAACCTACTAGGTCAGATTTAAAGGTCCTCTAAATACGTTTAGAAAAAAAAAACACTACACAGAACATACATTTACCAGTATCATGTCCGGTATCATGTGAAACAAGAGAAACCCCCTATTTGTAACATCATATCTGGTGGCGTCATTCCAATCAAGCTTATGATTTGGCTTTACACATTGTTTTGTGCATTATTGATATAATGCCATGCACAATGGTACATTTTGACACAAGGGGTAAATGTGTTGATGAAAGACTATTTTTATATGAGCCAGGAGTCCTAGAATGGAAATCCGCACTTTTATTTGACCAGATTCCCTTTTATGAGACGACATAACACATTTGGCACAGTTCTGGCACATTTGGCTAAAATTACAGCTCTGTCTGGCACACTGCCCACTGATTCATCTGATTAAATCCAAATTTACCCCCGTTATAGAAGTGGTCAAGATGTGGTCCTAAAGTCATCTGAGGTGTCTCCTATATTTTCAAAAGGGTTTTCATGGTGTTTTGCAATGTTTGTTTTGAAGAAGAAAAAATAGACGAGGCTAAAAAAAAGTGTATTTTCCTTTTTTTAATCACCTATGAATCAGACATAGTGACATTTGCAATAGTGGTTCCACTGGAAAATTAATATTCTTGTATGACTTACCTTCACACAGATACCAAAAGTTTACATTTAGACATTATAGCTCTGGAGCTATTCCTGATTCATATCAGGTATGTGATGTCAGATGGAAATTGCTTCTTAAATCCTCAGTACTCAAGGGGACATACTTGAAAAAAAAAAAAACTTTCATTGTGTTCTGTAGAGAGAGCCAACACTGCAGTCATCTCCACTCACCATCAGCCCTCTCTGCCCTCGCTCTCAATTTGAAATCATCGCCCATTACTTCATTGTGCTCGCATCTGAAGTCAGATATCTTAATGTCTCCGTGTTTCAATAACATCTCCTTTGTGCGAGCATGAAGGTGCTTTGAACACAGAAGACGCATCTTCGTCGCACGCATCAGGACCGCCTTTCGGGGGCAACTCTGTGTCAATAAAGCGTGTAGCAGGCAAGGCGACAGCAGGCTGCAATGGACAATCAGAGTGTCTGCAGGAGATCTGCAGGGAGACATAACATGGCGGGAGCTCAGAGAGGCTCCGGATCTAAGTGGGAACATGGGGTCTTCTGCAGCATTCTGGGTAATGATCTGCATTATGAACCATCAGAGCACTTTATGAGAGTCCCTGAGAGGGCAGTAGAGGGCCTGTTCCCTTGTAGCCAAAGGGAGACGTGACGCCATGCGCCCTGCAGAATGAGGAATCAGCTAAAGGGCTCCATTTGGAACTGTTAGCTGAAGCCCACCGCTGCCTCCCCTCCCCTTTGCTCAGCCAGCCTTAGTGTCATCTTTACTGAAAAAAAAAGGGGCAAAGTGCTTTAAAAGGGGAGATGGGAATAGAGCAAGGGGGAGGGTTTGGGGAAAATGGGATTATCATCAGAAAAATGCTATGAGACCGAGAGCGTTTAATGCACAAATGCACAAAAAGTGGTATTTTATTACAGCTTGAAGGCTTTCAAAAATTACTGGAAAAGGCAGGAAAATGTGTCTGAGATGGAGACTTTGAAAGGCTTGTTTAACAGGACGTAATCGGTTTAACCCTGGTGTGTCCTGTCCTTTTCACACCAAGATATGTTTCTCTGACCCCTGATTTGATTAAGTAAAACTTCATTTTGGGGAGAAAAACCACTTTGTTGCTATTACTGGTGCATTTTCAAGATGGATGGATTTAAAAAGACATCATTTTTTTAATGTCGCTCTCAGATGGTTTGCTTGACTGACAGTCCATATGCGTGTATGTGTGTGTGTGTCTCATTTTCAAGGGAAAAGTCTCACATTTCTGCAATATGAGATAAACGTGTTTAGGATGACGAAGAGTTACATGGCTTCTAACAGAGGAGCATTTCCTGATTTCATTTTGCGCTCTTCTGTTTCAGAAATTAAAGTTAGAAACACTTCCTGTGGCCCCCACCTGTGTACCTGGTAACTCAAACACATATTTATGTTTTGACATGATTTTAATAATAATCAGTCTTTATTTATCATTGTCATGTTACTAGATTGTATCACATGAATGCAATCCAAAATGCACCCTTGCTCTTGAAAGAAAGCCATAACCCCCGATATGATCATTTATACGTGTTAAATAGCAGGGTAGTAAGTTGCTTTGTTCTGGTTTGGTTGAACTAAACTTTATAATAATGTTTTAATAAAAATGAGTGTTGCACCATCCCGCTAGTGAGAAATTGGACATTTTCCCCTTGACTGGCTCTGATCAGGGATTTTTAGGCTGATTCCGGAAAAAAATCTATTATTTTTCTGGTTTATTAAATGAATCAAAACTGACACGCTCCCACAATTTGGTCTGTAAACATATTTGTAAGCTATAAAATAGAGATGCACCGATCCTGCTTTTTTTTTTGACAGATTACTATTGTTAATTTTTCGTCTTTTAGCTGTCAGTCCCAAAATAGCAAATACTGCAGATTCCTTGATAGAACTAGTTTTAAATTGAACAAAGTGTTTGCCCTCAACCTTTAACTGATCTTGACTAAACTAAAAGCAGCGCACAGAAAGAAAAAGCTGTTAGATGATATATTTTACAGACCCTAACAAGATGAAGTTTTCAGTTTTTGTCAGATTTGTCAGACAGAAAAAATAAAATGCTAATGTTTCACTAGTTGACTTGCTAATTGCTAGTCAGCGTCGATTAGAGGAAAGCTTCACTAATTTAAATATATGTCAAGGAACTTGCAGCTTGTGCCTTTTTTCTGTTGTGGTCAATATTTGCTGCATTTAACTATTGAATTACAACAAAGATTATACTAATAACTTTCTTTGTGATATAGCCTTTAGAAAGAAAATGGGAACTGACCAAGATCAAATCCAGGTTGGTATTTTGAGTCTTACAGATGCATCTTCAGGATAGAAATGTTTAAGTTGTTGTCAATTTTTATGCATTTCGTTAACAAGGAAAGTATTTTGTTTCATTTGCATTTGGCCTCCTGCAATGAAGGTCAGGACCAATCAATGCCGAGTTAGATTTTCTAATTTGTACATCTTTGCGTCCTTGAAAAATTACTGTGATTTTACCTGCAACATGTTAGTGAAAATAAATGGACGTTCACGCAGATAATGATGATTTGTGCTATTGTTCTTTTAAAACAATCTATAATGACCCAAATAGTTCTAAGGTTAGTTTAAAAACAAAGAAACAAAAAAACCAATTGGTGTATCTCTACTTTGAGTCCAACAGGTGCTTTTCCAGTTAAGAAAAGTGTGAGTTATCAGTTATTATGAGTGGGTGTGTTTAACAAATAGGAAAAATATTTTTTTCTAAATTTAATTGCCAATCACCAGTTAGAGCTGCCTGCGATTTCAGACACTGGTCAATTTATTATTAATCATTTATTTGTACATTTGTGTTTCTTTCTAAACTTACTGTCAATGTCAATATATGAGTACAAAAAACAAAACAAAAATAAAATAAAGATGCCAGATAAATTATATGAAAAATGCATACTCAACTACTTTTACACAGTCGTCTAGAAATCTGTATGGGCCTTTAAAAGCTGACTGGTGCCACAGAATGCAAACAATTAACATCAAAAGAATAAAAAACTGTTTAAAAAAACACTTCATTTTTCTGATTACATTTGTTTTTATGCTTGAAATGTTTTAGATTATTCAGGCCTTTGAATCTTTTTATCTGAAAACAGTTTTGTCTTTAAAGCTTTCAGATTTCTGAGGAAGCACAGCATCAGCCCATTAAAAAAAAACATTTTTAAACATTGTTTTTATTGTGTACACCTTGTTGTTTTGTACACAGAATGGTTTTTCAACCTGTAAAGTAAAGCACAGTTTCAGTTTAAAACACATATTGAAATGAATAATAGCGATAGTAAAACATTGATGAAAACGCAATCCTTTCATGGGTATTTAAATTACACAAGCAGGTCATATTCACGTCCCAGTTTAATCTTTCAGCTAATGAGTTGCTGGTAAATTCCATCAAAACTGAGGGTTAGATTATCTCATCAAACATCTGAGCTTTTCAATAATCAGTCTGAATTGAGACGTCTTAAAAGCGGGACAATTAGGTCTGACAAAATGATCGCCGCTTTTCCGAGTGAAATCCCACTGTGGAACATCCCGACAAACTTAATCGCAAACTTAATGGCGCTTGCTCCGAGGCCGGTTCGTACAAAACAGCGGCGTGTCAGCGGATGTAATCAAATTGTAATTTTGAAAAGCTCCTTGAACCTCATCGAACATCACATTTGTTCCAAAATGGATCCACCCCATTTCTCTCTGCAAACCCTTCACACTGTGATGCATCTGACAAATCTCCATCTCCCCTTTCCCTTTTGTTGCTCTAATAGGTAACATTATCCCATATTAATGGCGCTCGCAGCTATATGCCGCTACTAGCCAAGCAAACGGGTGACTACAGATCAGCGGGGTGAGGCGGGCAGATCATTAACCATAATTACCTCCAGCTAATCCACTTCCAAGCGGTACAAAATAAACAGCCAGGCCCATTAGAGGAGCTGACTGTCAGCCTGCAAGTGGCCTGTGGCTCCTTTGGCAATGATCTGAACACACAGGGGGATAAGAGAAGAGGGGGAGGGTCTACATGAGTGATGGTGGGTCTCAGTGCTCCTCTCCCACCTGACTTGGTGGGGGTGAAAACATGCATGGTGGCGGAGTTGTTGGTTACATGCTGGCACCACTGGTGCTTTTGTTTTGTTTCACCCCATCACATCCCTCACCCGCCTCCCTTTTATGTACCCAGATGGTGTTCATTTTGACCCCCTTTTTTCTCCCCCCCCCCCCCCTCTACTTCCACCTCCCATTCATGGTGTGCCTGCAGGCGTTTTCCCACTCTCCGGCTCCTCAGTTGCACACACGGACTCAGCGTTTACCCCTATAATTGTGTCATGGCACATGATTGCGCTCTGTTCAGCTCTTTCGGTTTTGTTTGCAGATCTTTGATGTGCACAGCAATTACTACCTCTGTGAAATGTTGGGATTACACAAAAACCTGATTCAGCTGTTGCTCAGGCCTCAAAAGGTTGTACACTTGTTACTGATGTGGGCTCAGGAGACAAATTAGGTTTTTAATATCCTTTTTTTCTGTTATTATCACTGTTATGATATTACTACTTTAATTCTGTTTTTTTTTGTAATTTCCCTTGTTTTCTCCGCTGCCTTTTTTTTCTTCTTCTCTTTATTTCTTTATTATTATTGTGGCCCGATCAGTCAACCGTCTGAATCACATATGACCCGTGGTGCCATAAATGTAATAATTTCCTGCTTTCCTTCTCAAAAAGGGAAAATCTGTGACTGACATTGCACCCAGTCCCACCACCACATGTTTGTCTTTAAAACTGCCGGGACATGAAAAATCATCAAAAAAGAGGAAAAAACTAGCAGCTCCGTTCAGGTCTTTTATTTTTTTTTAATACTAAAGAGTAACATAAGCGCTTTTCATCAGCAGCATCTACAAAACCATTAGCAAGAAAGAAAACAAAAGAGCAATTGTCAGAAAAAAAACACCTTCTGTTTTTTTTTCTCTCTCCTTTTGATACGAGGCTGAATGATGCTGTTAAGTATCTGATTCAAGAAGGATCATCAAAGTCTCGGTGTTTTGTATTTTTCATCAGGCTGACACTCTTTACAGGATGACTGCGTTAAAATGCTGCGGGTATGAGTCAAAGTTTATTTCATGTGGGTATTTTCTGGGGAAAACCCACACAGGAAATTACACAAATGTTTCACAGCGTCGCCTTCACACACATTCAACCATGAAGATCAAATATTTTAAGTATTAATATAATTTCCATCAAAAAAAGAGCAAAAAAAAAAAAAAACACATTAGTGTAAGAACAGGAAGATTTCTGCTGTTTGTTTTGGCTTCTTTCATTTTGATTCTCCTTGATGTGTGCGAAGCCCATCAAACGGTTGCACCCCACTGTTCAGCCAAAGAGCAGCTTTGTGGCGGATAGATGAGGGAAGACTCATCTCAGCGTCTCTTTGATGCCTGTGAACCTGCAGCAGCTGTCTCCATCCCCCTGATAGGAGCTCATCGTGTTATTCCTGCTGTGGTTTTGGCTTAAACGGGAAATGATTGGCTTTTAAGAGCATGCAAAAGCGTCGAGCTGAAACAAACCTCACCACATCATCAGCGGCAGACGAGTAACTCGTCGAGAGAGAGAGAGAGAGAAAGTGGGAAAGCAATGGAAATTAAATTTCCTCACAATTAGAACCTCTCCCTCATAATGAAATCTGAAAGGGGATTCTTCGGGCGTTGCTCATTATTTTCTTAGAAATCGCAGGCTTTTGACACAGGAAATTCAATTCATCAGGCGCTTGGTAGACTTCATTTTGAATTAACGGGAAGTGAGAACAGTCCTGCCGAAGGCTTTTTAATTCAGTGGGAGCTTAAGGCTGACAGGAAAGAAAAACAACACGGAAAGAACTACAAATGTTAACCAGTTGGAGAAACTTGAAAACATAGTTTGTTTGTTTGAAACGGTGTGGGGAGGCGTAGTCATGAGCAGTCAGTATCTTACCCACAGATCCTGGATCAAATAATCAGGCATGAAATTCAGGCTAACTACCTTTTGTTAGCCTGAAATTCAGCCACAGCACTTTGAATCGTTTTGTTACTGAACCGTGCTACATAAAGACAACTTGCCTTGCCTTACTATATGTTTATCATTCTATTAGCTCAACTTATCAGCACAACACATTCTATCAGCTCAATGTGAATCACAGGCAATCTCTGCTCTAATTTGGACGTGTTTGAATCATTTGCTGTGCAATTACGGAGGATAAGTAGACACAAATACCGTCTAAAGAGCTCCACACCAAAGCAATGGAAGAATGTCTTGTACTGATGATATGTGGGAGCCTGCCTGTTTATTTACATTTAGCAAAATGTCCGGCTACCCAGCGATCCACGGCAACAGTGGAAAGCTGGAAGTGTCACAGTTTGCATGTAATAAACACCAAGCATTTGATAAACACGCTTTACGAGTCCAGTACAACGCTTGGTTTCATTTTGACAGCAACTCCTTGTTGGTTGTGATAAGAACAACACAAGTCCTCCCCTACCACAGACATACACAGTCTACTACATATAAAAATACATAAAAATAATAATTTTCTGACTTTCTAGCCTCTCTGCTAAGCACGTATGTTGCAAAGGTGGACAAACTCACACTGATATAAACTACTTTCCAAGACTTGACAGGCATTGTATTACACCTCAGCAGCCGCTGCAGAATGCCATTTTTATTGAGACTGGTTCAAATGGAGGTTTCCTCCTTTTAAAATGGAGTCAACCTTCTCCACTGTCACCAGATGTTTGCTCAGATGAAGGATTGTTCCAAAGTCATCGACTCTTTTTCAATCGGCTGGGATGCTTTGGATAGGAAACATTAACCAACTAGCACAATATGACACTGCAACCACTGACTTGGGGTGTGGTGAGTTAGAAGTAGGATCCAAACAACTTTTAATTGGATCCGAATACGACTATATGATCGGATTATAGTGGAGTATGTTGGATGGATCTGAATTGACTTTAGGCTTAACTTAATTCTACGGTATATACCTGAAATGAATCAGCACAGTGTGTCTTGTAAAGTGTCACTTTATAAAAAGGTGTGTAAGCATTTCCTGTTTAAGGAAACTAACCAATTTACTGGAACTAATTTGCTGAATGCTAGACCAACGGTAGATAAAACTGATAGGTATTCTCTTAAAAAGATCTCTTGCAGAAATCATTTTGTCATTCCTACGAGACTACTTTGATTTCTACTCTTTATATGGAAATTGTTATCACACGTCATTATAGTGCAGCACTAAACAAAGCAAACAGAGGTCACTCACCCATCACTGAAACAAGTGTTAAAAATGCACTTTTGATTCTTGTATTTAAACTACGGCTGCTTCTTTTCCATTATGAAGGATAGGTCATGGCAGATAGGTGAAGTTTGTTGGTAACCATTAAAACAGTCTCTTCTGATTTACATCAACATCTTTAAAATAAAGATCAGAGATGCTTAATATTGTTTAGTAGGTTTTTTGACGCATGAAGACTTCTGGATTGTAACTTTAGAAACGAGACACTAGTCTAGCCGAGGTTAGTAATCAATGCCTGCAAATAAATCACCTGACCGGAGGAAAAAATACGGCCAAACCCCAAATTAGAGATCAGGTTCACTTGACTTGTAACAACAGAGTTCTTGGATTTCACCAACAGGTGCACTTGACTGAGATTTCTGCGTCCTTTCTTTTTTTTATTTTTTGAAAAACACCTGCTCTTGCAAACTTTTCTGCTCTTTCAGATCAAGTGATCCTGTTTCCAGCAGTTATATCCAGGGCAACACTAAAAGCCACCCAACCCAAGAGCAACCGGGAAACATTAACTGGCCGCTCCGCTACCCACTAATGGATCGGACCCATTTCATCAGCAATCTGACATTTAATGAATATATATTTTATCTTCCCATGCCAGTTATCGGAATTTCCTCCCCGTTCCGAGAAATGGTCGTCCTGGGACTCTTTTGAGCGGACCTTTTTTCTCCGACTGGCACCTGAACACCAATGATATTCTCTGCAACTGCTCCTCAACCTTCCCTTGTTTTCTTTTTTTTTACCCCCCCTCTTCCCTCTCTGTCTTCAATATGGTTGGTGGATTAATAATTCATGGCCAGTTATTAGGGCCAGTTCAATAGGAGATCTGCTGATGGAGGGCCTGTGCTCGGCGAGTGTGCCCGGAGGGATGCTGCGTGTTGTTGTGTCAGCCCCCATCTGCCAGAATGCAATAAGGCAAACAATGGAGGCCTTGATTTCCACCAGCAGGCCCATAATCTTTAAATGGCTATTAGCTGAAGAGTGCAACCAGTCAATAACGACAAAATCCTTTTAAAAGCCTTTTCTCTCTCTCTCTCTCTCTCTCTCCCACCCATCTCTGTTTCATTTTTTCTCTTCTCAAGCTCTCTCTTTTTCACCATTTCTCAGTCTCGTTCATCTCTCTGACTCCTACTCAAACTGAGGTAAAAACGCGACAAAGGTCTTAATTTGAGAGTTTGTATGCTAGCAGTGGCGACCAACGACCAGCGGCGACGGCAAATCAGGCCTAAGTATGTTTTTAAGTCATCTTATTCTTAATTCAGCTTCAGTAATGGCTCCTTTGAGATGAATTCATACTGCTGTGTAACTTCCACTTTGTGGTTCTCCTATATAAACTTAAGCTATTAAGGTTTTTCAAATGAACCTCACATGTTCTCGGCACTAGAATGTAAATAAGCAGCCGGGAAACATGAGTTTTCTCTGTTGTCAAACACCATTCAACAGGAGACAAGTCTTGAACCAGGAGACAGGGAACAAGGCAATTTTCCCTCTGACATTCTATGGATGACCAACTTCTGCTTTTGCCATCAATCACCAGCGATGCAGCTCGAACAGGATTGAATTACTGTTTACAAGGATGAGATTAAATTGTTTTTAATATACAATGTTACAAAAGCAATAACCTTTTTGATGGCCGCAATCATATCCTAATAAAACTGATATTCATTAGTGTCACGGAAAATTCCCTGCTTCCAATCCTGTCGAGATAATACGCTACCTGAATCACAGCAGCCGGTACACAAACAAAACCTGTTGTTCCTCACGGACGCCGAGGTAAACAGGACCTGTGCAGGATGTGAGACAGAGACACTTACAAAGGGAGGAAAACTGTGCCGCTCACCTAAAGATCGAAGCAATTTAAATCTACAAAGCAGATCCTGAACCATACTCTGATTCATTCTACTTCATCTTATTGCCGTAGCTCTACTTCTTAACTAATGTCAGCTCTCATTTAAACTAAATCCAGTTTGGACCAAAGACAATAAATATATCCGTCTAAATGACTTCATTTCAGTCCAATGATATTCAGTTGATTCTTTAAAGCTGTAGGTAACTTTTATATAAATGTAGTTTTATCAAAAATGTGTAATAACCACATTGGTCCAAAGGGGCAAACGTAGTGTTGTCACAATGTGGCTCCTCAATGCGTTTCAGTCCTACGTTTTATTAAGCCTTTTCATTTACTTTGGCTTGCTACCAGGTCACATGACTATCAGGTTTCTCTCAGTGAAAAAAAGAACATGGCTGCCGTTCTCTGTGGAAAAGTCAGCATTTAAAGAAAACATCTGCGTTTATATGTGTTTTGATGACGTTTCTAGTGAGAAATATGCATAATATATTTATAATCTTCATTCAGGAAAGGTAGACAACCCTTGATTTATTAGTTTCTCCAAAAATTTCAGTGTCACGTGTTCCACCGTGTGTAGGCTGGAGCCAAAGCAGGGCTGCGTTCCATTTAGTTTTAGTTCAGGCCCCATATTTACAGAGGGAAATGCGACATTCTGGAGGGTGACCAGGATGTGGAGGCGAATCCCTGGAGGCCAGCAGTGGCGGAGGCGAAGGTCTAGGGTCCAGCCGGTGGACTGGGAGTATCCACGGAGAACCCTGTCAGAAGGCAGCCCACCAGGTGACATGGAAGAACCTGGGGGCTCTGCAGACTGGAACCCAGGGTAGGACTCTGGAACCCATGGAGAAACTCTCCAGTGGCTGGAACCCCGGAGAGTGGTGTGAAAGCCCAAGGAGGAGCTCTGGAGAAGGGAGGGGAAGCAGGGAGAACCCTCACTGGAGCCCTGGTGAGCGGCAAGGAAGCCAGGCGGTCCCAAGTCGAGGCTCTGGAGGTGTAGAAAAAGGGGAGTCCACCTGGACTCCCACCGTGGAGAACTTGGGGACACTCTGATTAAAGAGCTCAGGATCTGGAACAGGAGGCGATTCATCCTCAAACCTCTCAGAGAACTCAGGAAGAGGAAAATGAGGCTGGAGTGAAGCTGCTGCAGACTGAACAGGAAGTGCAGACGGCGGGGATGGTGGAGATCTGGGGATGTAGGTGACAATGATGATGATGATGATGATGATGGAGTCAGGAATCTATATGGCGTATGGAGTTTTCCTCTCCACTGTCGCTTCATGCATGCTCAGTATGAGGGATTGCTGCAAAGCCATCAACAATGCAGACGACTGTCCACTGTGGCTCTACGCTCTTTCAGGAGGAGTGAATGCTGCTTGGAGAGACTTGATTTAATCTGCAGGGTTTCCTTAGAGAGGAAACTTTCTGACCAATCTGTATAATCTGACCCAATCTGTATAATCTGATTGAATTTGACTTTGGAAAGTGCCTTGAGATGACAAGTTTCATGAGTTGGCGCTATATAAATACAATTTAATTTAATTGAATATGCCGATGATGATGAAGATGACTTTGCTCTGGGGATCTGAGGCAGACCGAAGGCAGTGGAAGGTCTGCAGATGACATCAGGCTCGCCCCCAGTGGAAGAAGCCGAGGCATCGGCTGGAACCTCAGAAAAATGAGCTGGAACATGGGCGATGAAGAGATGAGGAGCTAGCACGCAGGCAGCATGAAGCCGGGCCATGATACTGGTCGGTAAGCACAGCGAGTCGCTAAAGCTGCAGCTGCTGCACTCTGGAATCAGAATCAGAATCAGAAATACTTTAATAATCCCAGAGGGAAACAACCAGAGGGGGCGCTGAAGGAGTGGTCTACCTTCAGCTGAACTTTTAGAAACTATATGAGCAAGGGGAACTTCCCAAACAATCAGATGTTTCATATGAGATGAAGATGTTTAAATATCTGCCAATATTGGTAGAAATATGATTTCTTTTATTTATTTATTTTTTAGAAACCTCAGCACAGCAGCATTTTAGATGAGCTGAAGGGTTGATTGTGATGCAGTCATTCCTCTTTCCTGATGACAAGCACAATCGTCCTACCCTGAAGAAACAATGCGTAAGCTAACTTGCTTCACCTTTCTTCTTTGGGCGTCTCTGCTGCTGGTACCAATTCTGCAGATGCCCACTTCAAAAACCCAGACTGGAAGACATAATGTTCTAAACATCAAAATCTATTTGATTTTCATCCCTAACACGGATTAAAATACTTCAATTGTAAAACTTTGTGAAATGTTCCACAATTCAAGACGGTCTCCTAATTTGTTTAATATGTTCCACATTTTATGAGAAATCCCCATCCCTAAAATGTTGTTAATATATTAAAACAGTGTGTTTTCTGAAGCTGTTGCATAAAAAATGAGGCAGAGCAGAAAACAATAACGCACAAAAAGTGTTGGCTAGGAGTCGCATAAATCACATTACAAAATTATGCATCATGAATGTTTCAGAATCTCACAAAATCTTCCGACGCTAAATTATGCATTACCATTTCCCCATTATCTGAAATGATAACTCTGTGGTACGTCTGTGGTAACTCGCTCCACGATCCCCAGTCTGCTGCAAACTGACAGCGTTGGCAGGACAGGAGTCAGTGAGCCGTTGTCATGAGTCAGAGGTGGTGTTTTGACAAGCGAGTGTGACCTCTGTGTTTCACTATCACATGATCACAGCAAATAAGGTCAAGGGTCACCGCTAATGGATGGAGCAGCGAAGGGCAGCGGTTGTTTGTGAGGGTGTGAAGATCTACGTGTGTCGCTGCAGCTTTAAATCCAAACTTTCACAAGGACCTGAATAGTCGCTGAATATGAGGGAACCAGTTTGATATGCAATTAATTATAAAATTACAGTCCAGAATTTTAATGTAGGAAGTAAAATGTAATGTGACTTGGATTTTTTTTTCTAATCTAATCTCAAATTTTTTCTTGCTTTACAGTGCAGTCTAAGAGAAACTATCTATCTATCTATCTATCTATCTATCTATCTATCTATCTATCTATCTATCTATCTATCTATCTATCTATCTATCTATCTATCTATCTATCTATCTATCTATCTATCTATCTATCTATCTATCTATATGTATTGTATATATATATATATATATATATATATATATATATATATATATATATATATATATATATATATATATATACAATATATATATACAACATACATAAATATTAACTTTTTTTTGCCAGTGTTGAAACGACAGGATTCTAAACCAGTAGGTACAGTAGACTGAAGTCACGTGAGATGGAGCTCAGTTGTTGCCAGATCATAGTAGCTCTGTGGTAGCGCTGAAAAATGTCTTCTTCTTGGCTTTTAAATTCTTCAGATTCAAGCGGACCAAAAAAGAACCAAAACAAGGGCGAACATGGATCAAGCTTTTAAGCGTTGGTGCCGACTTCAGGGAGTAAAGAGGCTCAGAAGCCACACTGAGGTTTCCTTGTGGACAGGTAGGTTAAATGTTTGTAAATGCTGACCTGGCATGCTAAACTAACGGACCTGGCAACCGGCTTGCAAACGGTACAATTGAAGTTTGGAACGAGAGCAGCAATAGTGCACCACCTAGTGGCAAGGAGGAATTAAACTTGTAACTATCTCATTTAACCGTACATGCATATTTTCCACTGTTGGAGGAAGTCAGAGTATGAGGAAAAGACCCAGGTATGCAAAGGGAAAACATATTATTTTTCCAGTCTATCCTTTTATCCAGCTACCAATAAACCATCTGTGCCTTGTTGGCAGTATTCTGTTAGTTCCATTGAACAGAAAAGCAATGACTATTTGCAAGTCTAAAATTGTGGATATGATGTTCTGTTAGGGAAAGAACTGCCAACAGTAGAGGTCTTATTTCACATATTTACTGCTCTGTTCAATATGACTCAAGTCATGCAGCATGCATATGAGACCACAGAAATAGATCCTCTGAAAGAGCTGCTTTTAGAAGCAAAAAGAAGTGAAAAGAAAAAGATGACAAACCTTGTGACTTTGAGCCACCATATGAATTGGTGAAGCTAGTTAGTTAAACCTTTTATGACAGCAAAGAGTTTTCACCTTTATCACCTGCAACAAAGTGTGTCTGCATTACTATCTGTGTTACTATGGCAGGAAGTTCTGCAACAGAAATAACACAAAACATCTTTTTGCAACAGCTTCATGTCTGTTTCAGATGCAAAAGAGCGAGATCTAAGCTTTGTTTTTCCCTATGTAGGGTGGATTTTTTTTTCTTTTTTTTTTCCTTTTTCTTTTTTTTTGTAGGGTGGATTTTACTTTTCCTTATCAAGCATCCAGGTAGCCATTTTCACCACTACTGTACACAGGTAAAACCTGATGAGTAAATTAAGGTAACATAGGCCAATATTGAATTAATGATGAAAAAATGCATTAATTCATCTTCATATTTTGCACCCTAAATATTCAGAGCTAAATTCACAACTCTCTTACATTTTAATAAACTATAAATTTAAACTTAAAACTGTAGATCATGGCCTCATAGTCCAGCAAGCGTACTAAATATGCATGAATTTTGCACTTCCCAAATAAAGCTGCTCTCATTTAAATATTTCACTGAATAAGTTTTCAGGGTGATTTATTTTTAATTTTTAGATGCACTCATATGATATCGGAGCTTCTCAATCAAAGAAAACGTGTTTAGTTTGCATCAAGTTTAAAAGGAGTGGCGTGCCAAACATTATCAGTACCGGGTCCCCACAGAGAGAGATTTGGGTGGGCGACACCCTCACAGTGGTCAGCAAGCTCTCCCATTCAAGGGGAAAGACCACAAACCTTTTTTTCTTCAGCTTAAAGAAGCTAAATTGTGCCCTAAAAGGGTTCTCAGTTTAAATATTTCATTCATTCTCATGTAGACTGCTGTTTAAGCTCTCTAAAAGCCTCCACTGCTGCTACATGCATGTTTGTTATGAGGTTTGTTATGCTCATCCAGGGGAGTGAATTCTGTAAGTCTATGACACGATGCAATCTGCTGGGGTTCCCTGGATAGAAACCTTTTGACTAATCTGTATGATTTGATTGAATTGACTCATTAATGCCCTGAGGTGACATCAGTTGTAATTTGGGGCTATACACATAAACTGATTAGATATGATTTGATTTAAAAAGGTTAACCCCGAACACGATGGTGGCGCAACGTTAGCCCTCGACGCGGCCATCCTGCGTTCGAGTCTCGGAGCTTTGCCACATGTCTTCCACTTGTCTCTCAACCCCATTTCTTGATGAAGGCCAGTAGCGAGAACAAAGTTAACCCTGGTCATGAATGCCCTTTACAGCACTGGCCATTTTTATTTGATCAATTCAAATAAACTCAGACACAATCTTTGGAAATACATACCAGATGTAGCAGAGAACGAAGATGAGACACATTTATTTTCTCTAAAGTAAAAGCCAAATTGTTAATTGCCTCTTGAAAAAAAAAGGTCTGTTTTATTAGGTTTTAGATCAAGCCCTGTGTCTCTGGACAGGAAACAACAAACTGAAGGCCTAGCCCGAATCATAAAATTTCCATACGTACTTAACCTCCCCCAACTTTCTATCTCCTGTTTCTCTTCCTACCTTGTATCCATCACCGCTCCATCTTCCTCTTTCTCATTTGTCTTTCCTTTCTCCCTCCCTTTCCGTTTTAATCTCTTTTCCCCCCCATCTCCTCCTCTGTCTCGCGCCGAGTCGTTTTTTTTTTTTTGCATTCTTTCCTCATCCTACCCCTCTCCTCTCCTTCCTTCTCCCACTCCTCCTCCGAATCCCCTCAGCATCCACCCGACAGAGAGTCATCCATCTTCATTGGGGAGACACATGCGCTGTTTTGACAGAAAGGGCTTTGGCGGAGCCAAAGGAAGGAAAGCAGCAACCCCATGACAGCAAAGACACATTATCGGTGGGAAAAAACACATCCGACCGTCATTTGCTGAAGCTCATCCAGCTCCACCAACGTTTAGGGTGTTAGCTATCGCCCCTGTCGATAAACTCACTGACTCAACATCCCTGTGATTGTGTCAGATTTATTTACTTGGAGGATCCAGAGTTCCACCTCTTTTGTAAAGATTTCATTGCATTTTCCATTTGTCATCTGTTTAAATTGTTATATGAAATTAGAACTCACAGTTTTTCATCAAATATCCGCCGTTCCTGAGTCTGCAAACATGATGCAAAGTAAAAGTCACCAATTATTTTTTAAAGCTGCTAGTTATTAGTTCAACGACTGAACATTCATCAAGTTAAGACCTTCTACAGATGTCAGCGCGAGTGATAAAGGAACAATCAGCGATGTAACTCATGTGGACCTCGATCTGTTTGTAATTGCTGTCAGAGGTGATCCGAGTCGATGTCCTGCTCTGACATTCCTCGGACCATAAAGATGACATTTCAATTAAATAGCGTGTCTTCGGGCTGAGGCGATGTGACAGCCACGTCCGAGATAGCTGCCAAGAGGGCCGTGCGGACATCGGCTCCAGTCAAGCTGTCGCTGCCTCTCCGGTGTTCGCTTTTGTCATCTTGGAATTAAAAGAAGAAAAATGCCGACTGGAAAGTCAATAAATGGGTAAAAGCCAGAGTTCTGATTTGGGGGCGAGGAGGAATAGTGATCCAGCTGTAGCTGCGTGGTCAGAACCATGCGATATTTATTATTTATCATGAAGAATGTCATGTTGAAATATATTATTGTTAAATGTCAGGCAATAAACGTGTCAAAATGTAATAGATAAATAGATAAAGATTTATACATGTCACAATTAAAATCTAACTGGAAAGAAATAGGTGAAATTTATTTACAATTGATTATAAATGTCAGTAATTTATTGAAAGAATATTTAAATGTAAAATCCATAAATTAAAACTTGATCTCACTATTAATAAAATCATATTGTGTAAATAATAATCAATGATTATTATCCAATTAGTAGTTATTTATGCATATCTTGGGTCCTCTGCTACTGTTGGATGTTTATATATATATATATATATTCAGCTTTGAAGCTTTGTACCAGTTAAGAATTTATCTTAATCCTTTATGATGTTTTATGTCAAAAAAGGGCTGCTGGTTATGAAACTTTTGGTTCAGCAAGATTTATTTTAACAGTCTTGATGTTGTGTTGTTTGCCAGTTTCTATTTGTTACAGATTTCCTTTATAGTGTGTATGATGGTTGACTTCAGTTGTAAAAATTTATCACATTTAATATTAGGTGTGCTTTTATTTTATATTATCAGAAGGAGGTAATGCAGCACAATCAAAATCCTGTTGTCTCAAACTGCTTTAATGCAATGATAATGCAACACTGACAGAATGAAAGAAAACCTGATGTTGACAGGGACTGATTATGTAACTCAGGCAAGGCTGGTGGATCTATAAGTCTTTTTTATATTTGCTCTTTTTAAGCGGCTTGTTGTAGCATACAGGAAAATGCTACAAAAAGCTAAACTTTTCTGTTTAACTCCTCTGACTGCTGCAGTTGAGAAAGGGCAGAACCTCAAATCAGCGTTCTTGATTAACCGATCCCTGTGTGTTGTCTGACGTGGCGTTCAGGAGCGGTGTGAGGCAACGTTATCTGGTACCAAGAACGTGAGACGTCACCTCACTGATGGAGAAGAAGCTGGTGTGTGAGGTTGAGCAATGGCAGCTAGATGTAGTTGGAGTTAGATCTGAGCCCAGCTTAACTTTTTTTCTACTATGCTTCAATAAAGGCCACATTTCTGAAGGGCTTGGTGAACAGTCGTACTGAACGAGATGTTCAAAACTTTCTCCTTTATCTATGTGCTGCGTTTCATGGCCTTCCTTTGAGCAGCTGGGTTTATACTGAGAATAAAGTACACACAGGTGAACTAAGTGACCTTTGAAGGCAATGGGCTGCACTAGATTTGGGGTTGAAAAAACATGCAAACCACACTTGAACTTGTTGTTTTTTGTGCCGTTTCAGCGCCGGAAAATCCCAATAAAATGCAAAATGTGATGAGATGTGAAAAGGCTCAAGCAGTGTGAATGCTTTTCCTGAAAAATATTACAAAATGACAAATTTCCATGAACTTGTAAACGCCGCCGGCTCGTTTCGAACATCTCGTCACTCAGCGGTTTACCGGCATAAAGAGGCAAGAAGTAATGCACCTACATGTTCCGATAATGAATTTGGTCGACGTTCATCTCCATAAAGTCTTGCATCATTACTTGTAAATGTGTTCTGCAAAATGCCTCCCTGCCATCCTGACATGATGCGGATCTCAGTAATAAGTCCTTGATTTACTAGCAAGATGATCCTTCGTGATTTTATTTGTGCCTAATGTTGTTTTTAAAGTTGTCACATAAATCAAGTTGAATCAAGAGGAGGAAGAGGTGATTCTCCCTTCCTCCCTCGTGCATTAGATCATCCTCCTCCTGCAGACGCTCTCCCCGCCTGGCGCTCACTTCCCGTCTGTAGGCGCTCATGCCGGGACGGTGCTCGCTCTGCGCTTCCTCTTGACGACCCTCTGAGGTACATTTGATGTCAGCGTGAACAGCTTGTTTTCCTTTTCCACCACAGATTCCCCGTCCTCTGCTTGCTCTCCCTATCGCGCTCCTTTTTCTCTTCTTCAGTCTGAAGTGCCGTCATGTTATTGGACTCAGGTTTGAGTGGCTGAGGTACCGGATTGATGGCCACCAGGGAGCGAGTCCGTGACATGCCGGTCCTGAGAAGAAGCACAGAAAGTGAGTGTTTGTGCCCCCATCCATCATCCCAGAGCCTTAATCACCCAGTGATGGAGAACATCCAGGATGGAGGAAGAGAGCATTCTGGGTGACAGACGTGTGCTTCACCAGGAAGGCAGTTCAGACGTCTAACTGACTCTGAGATTGTTTCTCCCACAAAATAAAGTCGTACGGTGGCCGTTTTCTTTTCTTTTTTTATGATTAACAGTAACAATAACAAAAGGAAACAACAAACATCCCCCCACCCAGACAAACACCACCATCTGTGCTGATCCTTTTCTGGTTACCAACATCAGCCCCCTTGCTCCTTCGCGCATCTACCGCCGCTACACTAACCATGTCGATGAGGACATAATGCAATAATAAACAAATAAATCAATAAATACAATAGAAAAAAAGGAGAGATTTATATAGACAGAAGATGATTCGAGGGAAAGTCAGTGTCTCACCAGTATGTAACACCTTTCAGGGCTCTTCTAATAAAGTAAAATATTTGGCCACGGTGGCTGTTTTCTAAAGTTTCACAATCACGTGCTTAACCCAGTGTTTAGTTATAATAAAATCTTTTCAATGTGACTGAATATAACTAAGATGATTCTTTTGTCCTGAACTCAGTCCATTGCAGACAGAAATAATAATAATAATAATAATAATAATCATTTCAAGACATATTGCAAAAATGTTATTATATAAAGTATATTATATAAAACATAGTCAAGACAGATGCATTATAGAAACTTTTTTACATTTTACATTTTTCGATGGAAGAAAGGCTAAAACATATTTATCTCTTACTTTCAAGACAGACAAACTAGACTACTGTAAAGACAGGAAATGTTTGGTGGGATAAACTGAAAAACTGATTATTCACTGAACCAACATTTATGTATCATCTTTTTCTAATTGGTCTCATGTAGCGGTGCACACTGGCACAGCATGCTTTCTGCATGGAGTTTGCATGTTCTCCCTGTGCATGCGTGGGTTCTCTCTGGGTACTCCTGCCTCCTCCCACAGTCCAAAAACATGACTGTTAGGTTATTTCTTCTCTCAGGTGTGTGTGATGGACTGGCGACCTACCTTTGTCTAATGAGTGCAACAGGCACTTCAGGAATGACTGTAATTAATTAACTTTTTTGTTGTTGCAATATTACAATTTATATATAGTTAGGACAAGGCTTAACCTGACTATGCATTTTCATAGCTTCCATTTACAAAGAGAGCACATTAATAGGTTCAGCCTTGGCGTCTACAGAACGATAAAACTGATATTAATCTTATAACGTATCCCCTCAGGTAATTTTAGGTTGCCGATTTTTGCATGTTAGCATAATAGTAGCCTGGAAGTGTGTGATGTGGAGGTTCGAGAAGATTAGTTATTTTTTCTTGTGATCATTGTGGTGAAAATAAACAATCCTGCAGGAAAATTAATTAACTGTTATAAGAAGATAGTTCTTGGTTCATACTTTTCCACTGGTTAAAGAGCTGAAATGAATTTCACTAAACCATCAGGATGCATTTGACATGGTGAGCTGCTGTACTAATGAGGGACACAGGAGCTCGCTGAGGTTCTAAAGTCAGACTGAAAAACCTAAGATGTAATCAATCATTGAAACAGAAGGAACAACTTTACCAATTCTTTACCTTATATGTATATTTGATACCTTTTGTATCACATTTTCCAGTTACGGTTGTTTTTGAAGGTGCCATTGAAATAAGCTGATGATGGTGATCAACTTGAATTTCTTGACATTGCAGGAATATTAGCGATCTAGTATTACGTGACTGATTGAACGACAATTGGAGCATATTCCAAATCACTGGTTTTCAAAGATGGGGTCAGTGTCCTAAAATTCTTTTCAGAAATTAAACAAAAACTGCAATGGTAAAACATATTAATGCAACAAATTGAATGCAATAAATAAATAAAAAATACTGGGAAAAAACAGTGCTTATAGATCCGCAATCTTCTCCACTGTTGTTTTGTGGTTGGGAGGCTTAAAAGCAACGTGATAGGCTCAGTTATGGCCACGATGCAAACAAAATACTTCAACACATTGTTGGTGATCTCTTAGGATCCCTCTCTTCCCGCTTCTCTCAAATTGTTCAAATGATTGATGACATTTTTGTGGCACTAGCGGCCTTT
This sequence comes from Fundulus heteroclitus, assembly GCF_011125445.2. Classification (NCBI taxonomy): domain Eukaryota; kingdom Metazoa; phylum Chordata; class Actinopteri; order Cyprinodontiformes; family Fundulidae; genus Fundulus; species Fundulus heteroclitus. The sequence goes on from NC_046383.1 coordinate 11,125,550, forward strand.
ATTTGACAGCAAGCTGTCAGGAAACCGGGTTGTGAGAGAAAAAGAAGGCATTGCTTGCATTACCCCAGTGTCGCCAACTGTGCATCTAAATCTAGAAATTTGCAATATTTCCGGATAAAGATGCATACTTTCGGAGGCGTGGAATACTTTTCTTTCTTTCTTGCTATCCACATTTTTAGGAAGTGATAGCCTCAGGCACATTAGGTCTTGTAACACTTAAATATGTTGAAGAACCTCAACACTCTATGCTACCTCTATAGCTACTGTATATTAAGAGAAAACATTGTACTTAAATACACCTCAAAAGTAAAACAAAAAAAGAGAAACACCTAAAGATAGAGGGGTCATGCCTGTGCATGTATATTAGTATTCCATATAATCAAAAAGTTAATCAGATAAACAATTTGCATAAGCATTTAAGTTAGTTATTAGCTGTATTTCAGGGCTTAACAGAACCCCTTCACCTCAGGTACGTGGCCGTTTTTCCACAATACTTGTTACTTGTGCTCGTTCACATTGCCTGAACTGCTCAGTGGGCTCTTCTTCTGTCTGACAGAGCAGAAAGTGATTTCAGGAGGTGTCAGTGTGGAGCGGGTTTTGATGAGATCCAGCGCAGACTGTGGCGAGCACTCTTTAAAAAAAAGAAAAAGAAAAGAAAAAAGCATCCAGCTACCCTCCTGACATTCCTGTCAGCTCACAGTTGGTTTGTTGTGTCAGACGCTTTCGGGTAAAGATCAACGTTTGACGTAAAGTAAACACTTTCACAGCATCAACCTCGTGTCAGAATGTAACCTCTCCCAGTTTGTCACGGGAGTCCCAACTTTCTTGATCGACGAGTCCTGCTGACTGTCATGGCACAACAGCAACCAGATCTTGAATTTCGGATCTTGCCAAGTTGTTCACTTTGACGGTGCGCGGACCAAAGATGCAGACAACATTCTTCCATATTAAAAACACACACACTGTTTCCATATTGCTGAAGAGTGAAATGATATCAGATGCCATTCATTAAGACCAACAAAAAGTCCATCCATCAGGCTAAAAAGTGTTTTGGAAAGCCTCCATCCAGGCATTCTTTTCTTGTGCTTGTGCCTGACGTTAGCAATCACTAGACGAAAGGCTGGCTAGCTTCAATGCTTTTGTCCTATTTGTGAAAGTTGGGACTCGTGCAGACACCAAAGGAGAACGCGAAAGGTTTATCGATAATAATGTACGAAGGGATGATTCTTCTAGGTTTACAGCGAAGGTCCAGGTTGACACTGAGGAAGTGAGGTCAGGGGATATGAGAGACTTGGAATGAGTAAATGTGTTAAATAGTGAGAGGAGGAGGAGAAGATAGAGGTCCAGTGGAAAGTGAGTATAACCACAGAGACTGAGGTTGGTAGGTGGAAGTGAATGATGGTGGGGTAATTATTTCTTTGTCGTCTCTTTCCAGGTTGGATTGGAGGAGATTCATGGAGGAACAATTGAGGGCATTTTTTTCAGCAATCACAAAGAGCATTGAAACAGAGCACTGGAATGCAGGAAGCAGTCATGAACAGCGCTGGCTACTGTGGAAAAAGACGGCAAAGGCAAGCATCTGAACTCCAGATTGGCAAAGACACAACAGAAAGGTTGATCTGATTACAACAAAAAAATGGGGGAAAAAAATCTGCCGCTCCTCTTTATGCTCCTCCTGATTAGGCTTGATGAGCTGCAGCTGCGCGAGCACACCTGTACGAGAGGAGGTGGGAGAGACAGACATGCACACATTTCAGTGGATATGACAGTTTTACGCTTCTATCGTTTAACTTTACATTTTGTGCACAAGCATGTTTGCATAACAGTTTTCAGCACTGTGCATCTCTTGTCAAAGAGATAACATGGAACCTATTTTTTATGAGTACAAATGTTGTTTCTGGGCCACAAACTGAAAGGTTAGGGACCCGTGAGCCATGTTACCTAGGAAGGCATTACTGTCAAGTCCCAGTCTGGTCCCAAGCAGTGCTTTAGCATCCTGATAATCACATATTTTGAAAGTTTCACAATGCCTATTCACCTCTCTTACCTTTTTACCTATTTTAAGGAAACTAGCATGTGCATATGTGTCCGCCTGCACAGGCTAAGAGTCACATAATCTGGCAGTATAAGAGGAGAATACAAGCAGGTCAGCACAGGAAGTCTGGACTGCCAAGTAGGATTGCAGTCAAACCAATTCTGTCTCTCCAATGCTTTACCTGTTGTCCAAATAAAAGTTTAAGATTTTCTGATTCATCCTGTTAAATGCAGCAGTTAAATCCAAGAGCCTGTGGCTACAAACATATTAAAATAGCTAATTCTGTGCTATGTGAAGTTTGAAAACCGGAAAACCTGAAATAGGATTCCAAAAAGGTTTTCAAGTGACAATAAACTACTTACAGAAGGATTCAAGAAAGGGAAGGTGCAGAAAAAGGCCTACTGCTGCCCCCCCCAGCCTAAGAACTGTCTGAACTGTTCAGAAAACATCATTTGAATTCATTACATTACATAAAATTGTTTATCTTGTTTGTATCTACAGAGCTTTGACTGTTGTCCATGAAAGCAAATTTTTATAAAGGGTTACAAAAATCTCACTCGGTGCTCCGCTCGTTCTACATTCTAAAAAAAAATCCAGCCTATATAAACATCATGTCAGTTTAGACAACTATCCCGTCAAGAAAGAAAAAACAAATTGTGATGGTTATCAAGGAGCAGATTACATTCTGCACAAAACCTAATATTGTTAATAAATCTTTGACATTCCTTCGAAGCTTTACAAATGGTTGTGTCTGTTAAAGGTTCACAAATGACTGAACATGAAATTGCAAAGACAAATTTGGAGTTTGACAACGCCTCGCCCTTTTCATGGCCAACATCAATCAAACCTTTGGCTGCTCCCATGCTGCTCCTTCGACTCTTTTTGTTATTTGTCACAGAGGTGATTAACAGTCACTTAGCCTATTACCGCACAGCATGTTGAAGCAACTCCTGCAATTACACAACATTTGGCTTTTCAGCTGTCAGCACTGCATGGGAAGAGGATACTGCAGGCGCACATAGACTCAAAAGTGTCACCCCCAGCTCATCCATTCCTCTCAGTCTCCACTTGAGTCAGTCCCAAAAGGTTGTGTTTAAAATGGCAAACATCAGTCTGAGATACTAAAATGTTCCTGCAGAACCCAGAAAATGATACATGTCATCACAATACAGATATATTTGTTGAAAAAAAACAGATCTAAGAATCATTAATAATTAAATTAACTGATGCCTCACATTTTATGAATACTAGAAACTTTCCACATTTAGCTGAGGTTAAGATGTTAGGTTTTCTCCTCAACTGATTTGCAAGTTGATGAAAAAAACATAAAAAAAATTAAGCCTTGAAATGAGTTTGAAGTGTTGTGATTTCAAAAAACCAAACGAGCAGAAAACCCCGACCTCGTTTAGTCATGCCAGTAACATAGAACTAATGCATGAGCTGTTTTTCCAGGTAGGACTGCGCCTCATTTATCAGTGTCAGATGAAAGGTTCTGCAAGACAAACATCCATTAAGTGCTCAGACTAAGTGTTTCTTCTTTCAAAATATCATATGATCGTCATTTGCTTGGTTTGTTTCAGAGTACAGAAATGATCGATTTTCATTTAAGGATGTAAAGGGTATAATTCAAACTCTCAACTAATTTGCAATCATTTAATATTAAGGATTAGTGCCAGTGTTCTCATTAGAGGAGGTTTTTGCTCTGATAAGATAATGCTGCAATCATAGCGAATGCACTAAAAACAGACGCATTGTGAAAAATCTCTTTTGTAGACATGCTGATGAATGATCTTGGTCAGCACTTAGTGATAAGTACATGCAATGACAGGAGCACATTTATCTTGCAGTGTAGAATTTAACTCCCTTGTGGATTCACACAGAGCTGCAGAGAAAAATTTAAATTTGTGAAGCTCTCATTGGGCTTTTGGTTTTACTTGGAGAGGACATCGTGTATTCATCGCAGAAAGGCGGCTGTCAACACAGTTTAATTTTTCTTAAACTGGGCAAGGTCCTTTCATGACCAATATTTGGTGTTTAAGTTTCTTTATTTTCTATCAAAACCTGGATGGATGAAAACTGGATCAATTTCTGAGGAAAGCATATTTTCTGATTTAGCCGTACTGGCACATGCCACAAAATTCTACAGTGAATAATCCATATTTTTGCAATATTAAAGAAAAGAAAAAAACAGTGTGGCTAGTTCAGGATTTTCCCAGACATTTAGAAGGACTTGCTGATCTTTTTAGTGCAAAACTGTACGTTTGCTTTCCAAAAAAGTAGTTTGTTATTTCAATTAATTTATTTGGATAAATAAGTAAGTCTGATTTCTGTTGGAAATTGTGATAACATGTTAGCACACCATATAATAGTCCAAAAAAAAAGGGAAATGGTTTAGCTCATTTTGTTTGCAAAAATCATAAAACATTTTCAACCTAGCTTGTGGACCACAACAGGAAATTGAGACCAACATACAAGTTTAAAATATTTATACTTATATTTATAATTCATGTCTGTGCGCTGTGAGCACTTGAAATAAAAAAGTTCAATTTGTTGTTTATGCACACAATCTTGACCAATGGAGTTGATTCTGATTCTTTAATCAGTGCATGTGGGCATAAGATAATATAGGCTTTATTGATCTCACATCGGAGAAATTCACTCATGTTTCGTGAAGGTAAACAAATGAAGAGGCCATGCTTCACCCAAACTACAAATTATTTTCTTTTTATTCCTTTTGCCACCCCAGGATTTTAAATAAATTGAAAACTTGGCTTTAAGAGAAGTATGAGGCAAAGCTAAAGGAAGAGGGCACAATTCAGTTAATGCCACATCTGCAACACACAGCAATACCGGCGTCAGCAGTCTGATCATTGAGGGAACCTCTGGGTTGCTCGTAAGCTTTACTGGTAATAAAATACAATATTTCACTGTGGTTTTCACTTTTATATGAGCTCTGTCACAACAAACTCTGTGCTGACTTATGAGGATTGTTGCTATTAGTGAAATAACCAATCACCCTAACAAAACGGTCCCCTCTATGTTACCCACAGTAATACAGCTGACCTGTTAAAGCCAAATGAGCCAAAGGAACAACAAAGAGTTTTATTACAGCTGTTAGATGATAATATATCTGTAGTTTTACTTTTCTTCCAACTATTACATTAGAATAAAATAGAGTTGTCCCCCTGGATGCTGCCAGAATGTCTTTAAATCACATTTTTGTGTCGTTCTCCAGTGTGGAGAGCAACTGGCAGATGATGGAGCTGGTCAGGTGATTGACTGTGAGTGGAGATTTTTCAGGTAAACACTTGAGACAAAAGAGTGGAACATCATTTCTTCAGGGTTTCTAAATGTCTTTTAAAGGTTTTTCCTTTTTGTGCTTGTTTTTAGCGCAGCACACCATTTCAGCCCGACCGACCAATATGTGGATTCTCTGCTTCTAAAACATTATAAAACTTTTTTTTTATTAATTCCTTGCAAGAATAGACTTAGATGTTTCCAAAATAATTCCACTAATATGTTTTGTACAAATACTTATGGCAGCATTGATTGAACAGGTTAATTATATTTGTTTTTCAATAGCTGTCAATTACATATTTTTCATTGATATTTCTTTTTGCACATTTGTTTACACTGTATTTCATTTATGAGTATTTTTTCAATAAAAATCCTATAGTTGAAGACAAAAGGGTGCATTCCAGCCCATTTCCTCTTCATTTTATCGATTTTATGGTGTGCACAATGGTACATTTTTATAATACATACAGTAAATGTCATGAGCAAAGACTCTGTGGTGTGCATAAGGAGTCCTACATTAGTAATCAACACTTTTATTTGACCAGATTCCTTTTGTTAAAAAGCATATTTAGTACAGTTTTAGGTCCATTTGGATAAACTGTGCCAAAAGCACAGCTCTGCATGGCACGCTGCATACTAAACCTTTTGTGGAACAAATGTGCTTCAACTGATTCCATCCCAGTTTGCTACAGTTATTGTCATGATGTGGATCTAGAAAATCTCAGGATATTCCAAGGTTTTCACAGGTGTTTTGCACTGTTTAGTTAATGATTTTTGATTTTTTTTTGCATTTCATATTTTCTTTGTTTAATCACAAATAAATCTGGCATAGTAACAGTTGCAATAGTGTTTCCACTTGAAAAAAAGTCATTTCATGTCTTGCATTTAGACCTTGTTGAATGTTTCATCCATCCATCCATCCATCCATCCATCCATCCATCCATTCTTTTCCGCTTATCCGGGGTCGGGTCGCAGGGGTAGCAGCTTCAGTAGGGAGGCCCAGACGTCCCTCTCCTCAGCCACTTGGGCCAGCTCCTCAGGAGGAACCCCAAGGCGTTCCCAGGCCAGCCGGGAGACATAGTCCCTCCAGCGTGTCCTGGGTCTTCCCCTGGGCCTCCTCCCGGTGGGACGTGCCCGGAACACCTCACCAGGGAGGCGTCCAGGAGGCATCCTGACCAGATGCCCGAGCCACTTCAACTGGCTCCTCTGGACGTGGAGGAGCAGCGGCTCTACTCTGAGTCCTCCCCAGATGACTGAGCTCCTCACCCTATCTCTAAGGGAGAGCCCAGACACACTACGGAGAAAACTCATTTCAGCCGCTTGTATCCGGGATCTCCAAAAAAGTTAGAAAGCAAAACAACTGGACTTTTTTTCTGAAGTTTGAAAACGTTTCACTTCCCATCCAGAAAGCTTTCTCAATTAGAAATGTCTGGAATAGTGTGGAGCTTAATACTATAAAAGCCTGAATGACTGAGAATCTTCACAAGCATATCCGGGATCTCGTTCTTTCGGTCATGACCGAAAGCTCATCACCATAGATGAGGGTAGGAACGTAGATCAACCGGTAAATCAAGAGCTTTGCCTTTTGGCTCAGCCCCCTCTTCACCACAACAGACCGGTACAGCGCCCGCTTCACAGCAGACGCTGTACCGGTCCGCCTGTCGATCTCCCTTACCATCTTCCCCTCATTCCTGAACAAGACCCCAAGATACTAAAATCCTCCACTTGTGGAAGGACATCCTCCCCAACCCGAAGAAGGCACTCTACCCTTTTCCAGCTTAATATATTGTACATATTTCAGAGGGAAGATAACTCTAAAGGGGTTAATAGTTATTAAAGCCACCTAATTTACAAAAGTTGTTAAACCTAAGAGATAAATTGTACAACAGATAACTCATCAAATAGGCAGTTTGTCGTTTAAGAGACATAAATTAGTTTTTTAACACCAACAAGCTGATTCCCAAAGAGCTATTAGCTAAAAACTTGACCCGTACAGGATGGATGACAGATCCATTCAAGGTCTAAACGAAAGCTTTTCAAGGCATCTGAGAAGCAAGGCATAAAAAATTAGGAGTGGTTTAAAACGTTTGCACTTTGCCTACATGCCCTCTGGGGAATATTTCACAGACATGTTTACTTTTTAAAACAGAGGACCTGTTTCATTTGTTTGATTGATAAATCGTGCTTCTTTTTTGTCCTGGCAGTAGTCCTCCAACCAAGAGGGGGAAAAACAAAACAACATCAATCCAGTTTCCTGAGAAAAAGCTTTTAATTTGAAATTCTTGTTTGTTTTGGCCTCCTGGACTGAAAGATCAACATGGAAATCCCCCTTTAAAAAACGGATTTCATACACCGTCTTTACATTCGTTGGCCATTAAGCTGCTCCGACTGTTCACTTTATCATTCTTATGACTTTAGCATCGGTGCTGAGGCTTTCCTCCACCTCCGCCTCTAATTCATCATCCTTTATAGAGACTAATAGGCGAGAGGTGGCACCAGGGAGAGCTGCAGATGACTCCTGGCTGCTCAAATCCACTCAGAGTGAAGGGTTTTCATTTGCCTCAAAGACACGGTGGTATTCATTTGTTGCAATGGCACACAATTTTCTCCTGGCTCGGAGCACAAAGTGTGTGAATCTTTACAAGGCCTCCTAAACGGAGACGTGCGGCGAGAGTTCACCGATCCTGGTTGCCTATCGCTGTTATTATTACCTATCCCATATTAAATGGCTAATGTTTTATTCAGTAACTGGAGGAAACAGTGGGGTATGAGCAAATTTATGGCTCTGAGGTAACAATTCAGATGTATAAATAAGAGTATTGCAAAAAAATAAAATGTTGACACTTGGTATTTATTGAGCTGTGTGAAACGACATTTACTTGGATCACAACAAAACATGATGTATTAAAGAAATCTGTGAACTTCGGCAAATTTAATTTCGACCATGAAAAAGCAAGTCATATGTATGTCTGATTTATAATAATTTTTTTTTTTTACAATCTTAGCCGCCATCAAAGTTTCTTCAAGCTTCAGACGTGAAAGCAAAAGAAGACGTTCGAAATGTTTCTGCTTGAAAATGAATGACAGAAAAAGGCTTGTAGTCGACACATCTGATGTCACTTGGTTTGTGCTTGAGTTTCAGCAATAGGAGTCTTTTGGATGCCTGATTTAAATTATTGTCACAGTATATGCCTCCTGCCAGACCACTGGTGAGCTGCTGAGCTAAGTAGGAATTGTGCTTCTTTACCAATAAATATTCATCGTGCCCTGAGGGATCCGGACTCCTGGGTGAACTTGCAAAGTGTTTTTGTTATAACGACGACTGTCCTCTGACTTGAAGTTGTAAATGCCGATACTTTCCCTATATGTAAGTGTTGTTTTCTTAAACGGGGTTAAATAAAAAAATCTCTAGAAATAAAATGCTGGTGAGTGATTTAAGAGTTTCTAAGGCTTGAAGGGGACTCAGCTGATACAGGATTTAACCAGCATGAGCCAATTATCCTAAAAACTTAAAAAAATAACTTAAAATTATATTTATCAGGCATATTAAATCAGTTTGAACTGAAAAAGAGGTCATTGAAAGTTGTCACTGCTGCTTTCAAGTTCCACACAAAAAACATGCATATAGTACGATACGGAGTTATAAAAATGTGTTTCTTCTGTTTCTATTTGGCTACATTCAAAATGTCTACAGGTATACAACAAAATGTATTTAACCTTTCAGGCCCAGCAGTCCCCAGTTCTTGAGAACAGGAAGCAAAGATACTTGTTTAATATTTAATTGCAAGGTGTTCCAATAATTAGAAGCCTCAACTGGAAAAGCCTGATCTGCACTAATGAGATTTAAGGCTGTTTTTTTGGGGAAAAATAAAAATACCTGGTCAGCTGATCTAAGGACCCGTGAATGAAGATGAGGCTGGAGCAAATCAGAGAGGTATTTACTTTAACAGATTTGACATTTTTGACATTAGTGTGACATTAAATCTCATTCTTACGTTAGCTCAATACTCCAGTGAGGACAAATGAAAGCACAGTGATCCACTTGGCGGGACGGTGCTGACACACTCACAGCTGTCTTTTTGGAGAACAGCCCGCATCACCTGTTCTTGCAACCTCCTGTAGCATTTTAAAATGTTTGAAAATTAAGATTTCATTTATAAATCATATTACTGGAACAAAAAAAGTGTCAACACGTAACAAAACGACATTTTGTAGTAACATTTAGATACCTTTTCCTTTTAATGTGAACATTAAATGTTGAATGCTTTGAAAATGCTTAAGGACAACAAACAAGCTCTCCAGCGAACATATAAGCTGATATCATGTTTGATATATTAAAACGTAGTTCTGTCATCTTTCTCTTTGTTTGGTTTTACAGTTCAACAGCTTTGCAAGAGATAGTCCTTTATAGGGAGCTGATATTTGTGTAATATAATTATAAAATATTATAAAAAGTAAAAATACTGAATCACAAAGGACTGGCTGTGCGATATATCAGATGTGAAAATAGGGAATGTATTCAACCCAAACCAGACCTACATATAACTCTTAACGAATGTTATAATTCCAAAACTAAATTTTCTTTAATTCAAAGATATATAATTAACTGGCTGAGGTGAGTTATGTACCTCATCATCTAAATAAATGAGAAATTGTTAGATGAATTAACGAGGCTCTGATAATATCATTTTACCCCTCGCAGTTTAGGATAACGTGGGAAGAAGATGCTAAATGACTACTCTGAAACCGCTCGTCTGTTAATAGTATTTCCAATAAAGACTAATAAGCCTTGATTTACCAGGACCATTTCCTTGGGGGGAAAAAACATTAGGTTGAGAAATAATTTATTTAATACTGAGTATTGCAGGATGTTTCTATAGCCTGGTAAAACAGAAGATATATTCTTCTTTGTGAATCATGTTGATGGTCATAGTTACAATAATATGCACAACAATGTCTTAAAATGCACATTATGATAAGTATAAATATGCTTTACAAACGGATTCATTTTAATCCCAAGAGCTTCAAAATATATATAAAACACTACAGTTTTAATTTATCATCTTAAAATATGAAACGACACAAACACTGGTAATTTTTCCTCCAACCGCTGAGAAGGCCCCTCTCCAGGGATGGTAATTCCCACAGGTACTGCACAGAAATGACAATTTTTTGAGTCAAATGGTTGCATGGTCAGAGATCCTTGTGACTTTTATTAACTTTATGCTTTTCTTGACCGAAGACAGCAGGTTTAAACGGGTACAAGATAAAAATATATGGTGGTGCTGCGATTGCGCAGGGGTAGTGTGCACGACCCAAATTTTCTGTCAATCTACTGTATAAAAAACGAGCCACTATTGCCGTAAAAAACCCAGAAAAAGAGTTTAAAAAGCTGGAAACATAATTACCATTTCTTTGAGTACTATATATATATATATATATATATATATATATATATATATATATATATATATATATATATATATATATATGTTCATTAGGGATTTCTATTGAATATTTCAAAACTTTTATGTGTGATCCTTAAAAAAAGTAGCACATAATTGTGCGTTGAACACTTGAAAACTGATGAACACAGACACTTTTCATCTTCTGAGCTTGAGATAGACGGATGGATGGATGTTCATGGTCCGGGTTCAGGCTTCCCGCCATTAAAGCCTCACCTTAGTGTTTAAACTAATGATTGTTGGTCATGCGGCACATTATTTACTGTGATCAACGTGAGATGAATGTGAAAATATTAACCAATAGAATATCTCCATCTGTGGTCATAGTTGGGAGGCAGTGAGGAGTCTAGTCATTAATTTTCTTTCACCATTTCTTTGACTTGAGGCATTCAGCTAAGGCAAAACCTCATCTCTCACTTTTGAAAGTTACCCACAAATGTTGCTAATTTTAGGTTAGGCTGGTTTGTTCTTTTTCTCTTCTTATTTTTTATTGCTAACAGTTGTGTGTAACTGTCTGTCTTTTCCGCCGTCACACCTGCATTTCCCCATTGTGGGACAATAAAGGAAGTCTTATCTTCTCTTCTTAAACCTGTAGCATCTTGTGAGCAGGTTTAGGAGAGTTGTTCCTTCATTGTTTGCAGCTGGTACAAAATGTCACCTCACAACCATTAACAGGAGTGAAGAAGCTTAAACACATTACAACAGAATTGACCTCAGTCCTTTTGCTTCCTTTTGTCTGAATACATTTTAAGATTTTCCAGATTGTTTGCAGTTTTTGTTGACACCTGTTCATTTAAAGGAACAACGGCATTCAGGTCTACTAACCTGAATGTATAACATTTAATGCACTTAACCTGCGTTTGAACAGCGTATTACAAGTCAAATCACCGATGCTGTTAAAAACGCTCAGAGCTTCAGCAGCTCTGAGAGGAAAAGAAGTCTTTAAAAAAAACTAAATTTAGAACCACAGTAAAAGAACGGAGCATTACAGTGAAAGGTGTACAATTATGGAATAATCTCAACAAAGAAATTAAAGAAACAAGGTCACTTAAAGTAGTTACAAAATGTAATGAATTAAGTGTATTGAGTAAATATAAAATTATGGAATAATTCAGTGGTTCGTGAACAATCAATAATAATAATAATAATAATATTATATTATTAAGAGAAATTTTGCATTTTAGCATTTGTTTCTTTCCTATACAATGCTCTTTGACGCAGAAAGGTTTTTGTGTTTAACATGTTCTCTTTTGTTTCTGCTGTATAATATTATTGAATACTGTAAAATGTAGTTACAGCAAATATGGATAACTAAGACAAGATGGATGTAAATACTGTAAAAAAAAAGTTTAAGTAACAGAACTGATGCACAATTATTGTGAGATAAGTTAAGGGGCAGATATCATAAGATTGCTCTTCTCTCCTTTTCATTCAAGATGCATCGATTTGCTAATGTTGTGTGTATGAATTTTAAAGTTATTTTTGAAATAAGTAAATAAATAAATAAATAAACTAAATAAACTAAACCTGTCCAGGGTTTACCCCGCCTCTCGAAAAATAGCTGCAACAGATAGGCTGTTGTTTACTGACCAGCATTGTGATGGATTAAAACTAGCTTAATTTGATGGTTTTCTATCATATTTCTTCATGTTTATATAAAAAAAATATTTGAAACCCTTGGGATCCTGAATGAACAGTAATATTTTGGTATTCTGGTATTATTTTCTAAATCATTCTGTAATTTTTTTTTTCTGCAATGATTTCAGGTGGTGCTTAAAGAAGGAAAAGTGAGACCCAGATGTGCAACAAAAACAGCTTGAATGAATACCTGATACTGCCGTCTTTCTCTGTGGACACCGTGGCATGGCCAGACTCAGTAACTTAGACATGAAAACATGCAGATAAACTGTGGCCCCTGTGAAAGGGGTCAGATCTCAAGTCTCATGAAGATGATCACTAAGCAAAACTTCCCATCTGCTCTGCCATGCCGCCCAAAAACCCCAAGAGAGCGCTTAAACAGACTGTCCAGATTTAAGGAGCGTAACCAAAAATCCTCAATGTGATGGGAGCTTTTTTTTTTAAATGAAAGTATTTCCCTGCATCTGGTTTTTCATCAACTCCATTTATTAATAGTGAAAAAGATTATAGAATTTGAAACTTAACCCTACAGGGAAAGCTGCTGACTTCAGTATTATCTTTTAATTATTTTGGAGACTTTCATCATAATGTTCCCAACTCCTGTGAACTAGTGACACCAAAATAATGAGTCAAAAGTAAGAAACAAACCCAAAGCTGTAGCATCAGTTCAGACTGCCATGCAGTGAAAGATAGTGACATATTCAACATGAACTCATTTGTTCTCAGTATGTCTTACCTGGAAACACCCATTAGTTAACTTCTGATTAAAAGCTATTAATGAGAGCGCTACCATCCTGCAACTTTCTGATCCCTTCTACAGCACACCTGAGTAAAATGACTGAGTGTCTACCAGGCCTCTGCACAGCTGAAGGAAGGAAGTCCAGCCTTCTTCTGAACTGTGTCCAGGCATGAGGACCGGTTCCTAGGAACCTGAAGTGATCCAGGATTCCTGGGTGGTCAAAGTGATACTGGATAAAGAGTAGTCCTGAGTTGACTGTATCATCTGCCCAGTAAGTAAACTGCAGGAGATCAGATGACTGGGAGGGTTTAAAGAACACGTAGACCAGGGATTTAAAGTATGATCTCAATTGATCGACCAAGGGCTGCTTTGACAGAAAGCCTCTGAAACTAAAGGGGAAACACTAACAACATGAAAGAAGCGTGTAAATGAGAGTTTGATAAAACGTTCATGCAATCAGAAAACCAAAAAGCAATAAGACCTTTGTATATTAACAATCTTGATAAAGTTCTGCATCGTAAGTCAGACATCATGGAAATTTGGCATAATACTCTTATAATAAGTAAATGTAGACATGGAAAAAACTCTTTCTATAGCGGTGAAATTGTACAAATGATATTATAACTGCTTGACTGCCTGTTATACTGGTGTGTAACGACTGTAATCATTGACTGCAACTGTTTCGGACTGAGCTTATATGCGATGAAATGAGTCGGATCATTATCAGTCTAAAACCGCTTAGACTACGTTCACACTGCAGGTCTTGATGCTCAAATTTGAATATTTAGCTGAAATCTGATTTTTTTTGAGGCGGTCATTGATACTTCTATTAAATCAGACGGTTCAAGACCGGCAAGCGACCGGCAAGAGACAGCACACTGTTTACGGAAGTAATGAAATTGTTTCTAGGAGTGTTCAGTAAAGTTTTGTAAAAAAAGAAGAAGAGTAAAAACCTTGAAAAAAAATAAAAACGGAGATACTAGTTCAGTATCTAGTATCCACAACCTAACAGTCTCCCACAGTCCAGAAACTGTGGGAGACTGTTAGGTTAATTGGCCTCTCTAAATTCTCTAAATTCTCCTTAGATGTGAGTGAATGGTTGTTTGTCCTGGACAGAAATTGCTTCATGTTTTGTTTTTGCCTGCAAAACAAAGTTTTACATTTTTGAGAGGCTCTTGTACAACTGCCATGACTGAATTTGCACATTGGACATTTGTCTATGAACAGCAGTGCATCATTCTGAAAAGATTAACAAGCTAGGGAAAACTTTCCAAACTTTTCCAAAGAAAGTGTAATTCTAATAATTCTAATCATTATCATTAAATTACCTTTGACCATCGATGCTATGTCCCGTTTCCATATGTCCCTGCAACCCCCGCCCCCTATCTTCCTGTGACCTCACGTTTCCTCTATTCTGCACTTAATCCTAAACCCATTTCCAAAGTTGGGGTCATTGATCGGTAACTTTGATGCCTGAACTCTGATGATAACTGTTCATATGGGACTATGAAGCTAAAGTGCTAAATCAATGTGGCCAGCCTCTCTGATGTGGATATAGCGTTACAAAGGAAGGCTGGTGGCATGCGGTTTCCCCTGGGAAAGCTTTTGGAGAGGCGGCACCTCTAATGGGAAGTCGAAGGATTGGTCATTTAACTGATCAATCAGGTGCGCCTCCTTTTTGAGGAGCTTTAGTTTGGTTATCGTTCTCAGGTTGAATTGCTGTTACACTGATTTGATCGCACGCAGTGGTTGGCGCAGACGTTCAGATTGTTCTGTGCATAAGATGGTGAGTGAGCTTAAACGATATTTGAACCAACAAGCTGAATTCACAGCTTTGCATCTGGGCTTTCTGGGTGAATATGACCTTTTGAACCCTGAGCATCACTTTCAAACCAATCTTGACTTTCTCTATGGTTGGAAAAGAGGTCGACTCCGATCCGGGCCAGCTTTGGCAGCTCGGTGATCATTATGGCTACCAAGATTTTGCCAAATTAGCTCACCCATCCCAGATGGACATTATGTCTGCACACAACTGCAAAGCTCACTGTTGGGGAGGAGTGTGAACGATATGCCTGCCACATTAAGTTGTTTCCATCATTATCCTTGCTGTTGCTAATTTCCCTTGTGAGTCATGTGTGTTTTTTTTTTGTTTTGAAGGATCTGTCTGTCAAGGTTGGATGTGAAGCTGAAGCGTCCTATTGAACGGTTGCGTCAGTGATTATGGGTTTCAATATATGTGTCTGTTTTTTTTTTTTTTTTACTTTTGTCTCTTTAAATTAAAAACAAATCCCCTGAAACGCATCGATGAAAATGAGTATTTAGCTATCAGACAACATAGGCATTTGCCAAATGAGCAATTTCTTGAATAACGCTGCGGTATTTGTAATCAGCACCGCTGCAAGGGTCTCAGACTCTCACTGTGATAATGGTAGTTGATAAGCTGGGTCCAAATTAGCCATTGGTTTTATTTTTCTCATTGTCTTGAATAAGATTGTGTCTGAATTTGAATTTCAGGGTGGAACACGATGCAGAAATTGGACATAAGCAATCAGTAAACCCCTTATTCACACATATGGATAGAGATAAATGGTATTTTAAATACACAGAGATTCTTCCAATATCTTAGATTTTCCAGTAAATAGATGGAGTTAAAATATTGTCTTTGTGTCTGGAAGAAGGCATTTTTCCTTCCTTTCTGCAGAGTTTAAATGCACTCCCAGGCGTCCCCCATGCCTGCTTGGCTTGTGAACATAAGGGGGCTCTAAAGATGGAGCAGTTGTGTCTGGAAACCTGATAGAGCGCCCCTCACCCTGAAACTCAAAATACCAGCAGAGATCAATAGCTGCAGCATGTTAGCTATTGTCCAGCAGAGAGTATCTCACATCCCAGCGTTTCGGCTGGATAGAGACCCATGCAGCGGATCTGTGCTGGAACTCTAACACCAGCCCAGCCTGCCATATGTGGAAATAACTGGGATTATTATAATATGATGGAAGGATTCATGAAAACATATCTATATAATTCTCTAAATATTTTATTTTGCATCTGTTCACCCTCAGAAGAACCTCTTTAATATACAGATTTTACTCCTTATATAAAAAAGAATATACAGAGTAAAATGTTTGCAACAATTAAACCAAAAAAAAAAAACATCGGCAAATCACTTTAACAGTAAGGAAATGAGAGTTTTTAATAAAAAAATGTAAAAAAATAAAACAACTGGACTAAAGACAATTTGCTTCCCATTCAGGAAGCTTTGTAAACCTGCAGGCGAGGCCTGGTCAGAGCTTAGATTCACCTGTAGATTCACCTGGAACTGATCGCCCCTCACATGGAGAGTCGTTAGGCTCCTCGTTAGCCCGGCTCACAGGAGGAATGTTGTGATCACCTGCATGGAGGTGTGAATCAGGGTGAAACTTGGCAGGAATCAAAAACTATCGCTGTGTTGTACGTTTTTGAAAGTTGAAACCTGAGTCCTCCTCCTCTGTTTAAAGTTGTTTTTTTTCTCGCTTTACGTAAATGGCTTCCTCCATCCCTCTCTCCACACCATCTGTCTTCTCTGTCCAGAATGTGAACATTTTAGTCCTCCAGAGAGTGTCCTTTGTCCTTCAGGTGTAAGTGGACAGCAGAGTCCTGTCCTGAGGAGGTAGCTCTCCTGTGTTAAGCCATGCGTCTGTGGAGAGGTTGTTTGGTTTCTCCGATATACAGATCAGAACGTTCCTCACTGAACTGCATACACCACTCCGCTCAGCTTAGACTTGGGCGTTTTGTCCTTAGTTTTTAATAAAATATTTAATAAAATCAGCTATTACCGACACCCGTCCAATCTACACATTGGGCAACATCTTTTGGCTACAGGGCTGCAGATACTGTAACTTCCAAGATCATTCACAGTTTAAACTTGTTTCATGTTACAACCACAAAGTTCAATTTACTCTAGTGGCAATTTGTGCAGCAAACCAGTACAAAGTAACACAGAATAGTGAAAGATGGAGGAAAAACGTTAAACAATCAACAATTGATTTTATTATACAACCAAAGTGTGTTGTGCATTTGTATTCAGCACCTCTTGAGTCAATACTTTGTAAAAGCATGTTCCAATGCAGAGCATCTGTTAATTTCAAGCCTTGCTCAGGAACATCTTCTGGATTCACATATTTCCCCATGAGCTGAAGAAACGCATCCCACGGCCAGTGATGCCTCCACCATGTTACGCCGTGTGGAGTGGAGACATGTTCAGGATGTTGTGAAGTTGCTAAGTTTCACAACTTATTAAAAAAAAAAAAAATCAGTTTTAGTCTCATCTGGCCAGAACACCTTCATCCACATGTTTGATATGTTCGTTACATCACAATAGTGATTGTTTTGTTTCGTTATCTTAAGTAATTGCCTTTGTCATTGAAAGACACCAACACATCATTATTAGATAGTTTCTACTCTTCTCTTTGAATGCAATCACAGCCTCGGAAAGTGTAATTTGTGCTTTAGATAAAATGAACTAAGCTGTTAAATGGAGATTATTTGATTTTGACAACCAGTCAGACCTGAGGAGTATCAGACATCTAGGTCCCTGGTTGTCGTTTCAGACCCAACTCGACTCTAAACGTTTCTTCCTGACCTGTCTTCTGTGGTCCTCATGATTCAATAAACTTTTCTTTTAAACCTCTGGGCTTCACAGAACAGCTGGGTTTATACTGAGATTAGGTTACACACAGGGGGACACGACTGAGTATTTTCTGAAGGCAGTTGTTTACACCAGATTTTATTTAGAGGTGTTGGAGTGTGACTGAAGAGAAACACACACCAGACTTTTCAGGTTTCTCAACCATCCGTTATCTTCCTGTCCCGTTTCAGTAACATTTTTAATAAAAGCATAACAGAAATCCTATTAAAGTGCATCGAAATGTGTAATTTTCATGTGAAAAAAAGGTGAAAAGGTCATGGGAGCGATATCAAGGACTTTTGCTATATATGTAATACTCGAACATTTTAATGTATTTTTGTTTAATGTACTCATTTTTCTTTGGTTATACTGAGGTTTATTTGTGATTATTGTTATTTTTGATCCAAAGCATAAGCTCATTTAGCTGTTTCTGCTCAATAAAGTTTCTCGCTTTATTTGGATTCAAACAAACAGCTTCCCTACAACAGGAAACTCCATATTAAAGTAAATCTTTTAAATACGTCACAATGTTTATAAGAATCGTGGATCTTTGCCATCACGCATCTTTTTAAAAGGAAATTAATGCTAAATGTTGCTCAAAAAATGACAAAACCCATTTCATAAATTTTCCGGGCCAACCAACAAATAAACGTTTTCAGCTTTGATTAACTCAAACTTTATAAATAAATATCAGGGAAAAAGTTACTGTTAGCCCTCCTTTTTCTTTTAAAAGTAGTACAAATAATATAATATCTATGCCCAAAAGGTTGCCTGCAGAAAAATGCAAATATGTGTACATTTAATAAATATTCTGCTATTGGACTGTTCTGAAATTACACTAAAGATGCAATGAATTATTTCTTGCATTTTAAAAAGAGAAAGAATACAAAACAGGTTATCGTGTAATTAAAAGCTCCTCTGCAGCCGGTGGGCTTTGCAGATGTAGATTGGAACTGTGTTAAAAGATGAATAACAGATCCTGCATATAATCTACCAGGTCCTCTGCAAGTCAGTGAAAGTGCACCTTACTCAGACGCCTCTGTGGAATGCGTTCAGCAGAACGTGCTGTCTGGACCTCCTGTCCATCATTTTAAAGACAGAAGACCAGCGGCTCTTCACGGCAGATTTATGGCCCGCAACGTCTTGCACTTCACCCTCTGTTTTCCTTCTGCTCTTGTTTTTGCCGGGGCTGCATGCAGGCAGCGATTCTGCAGACTAAAATGTGATAAATTACAGAAAGACCAAGTCAAGCTGACTCACGCCTGGGCCTCCATTTACCGGCTTGTCCGTCAGGCTGGCTGTGACTACAGAGGTCGGTCGACCCCTCAGGGTGATGGGGTCAAGTTTAGGGAGATTTTTTAAAGCAGATGGTGTTGGGAGTTCAGGGTATCACCCAGGATGAATATTGAAACGGGAAAAAAGACACTTTAAAGAATTCATTGATTGGTGTGTCTCAATATTGACCCAATTTCCCCTTAAAACCACTTTCCTCCCTGTCTCTGAAACGAGACAGTTAAGGTCAAAACGCCATCAAAACAGTGGCTAAATAGCACTTATTCTTCATTCACTTAAATATTGATGATCACCAAAGTGACTAGGCAATCTTCTCATTCAATAGAAAATCAATTATTTTAGCTCATCTTGCCATCAAGAACAAACTCATTAGATTTGTAAATTGAAGTATATTTTTTCTGGCTAAACATAAAAGAGCTTGTTTCTTTCTGACTGGTTTACCAGAAGATTTCTAAACATGTTGTTGAATAGTTTAATTTAACAGTGTCCTGTCTGGCAATGTGGGAAAAAGTATTGTTGTCTTAATGCCAAAAGGAGTCCAACAGATTTTACTTTCACAAGTGGCGCAGTACGGCTTCCGCCACAGTGCTCCGCTTGATTTATGCATGTAAATAGTTTTCATGCAGGGAGTATTTCATGTTATATGGACACCACAATGAGAAAGTTAAAGAGGAAAAGAAAAACAAGAAAGGAAAGGGAAAAAGTGAAAGAAAGAGGATATAAAGGGGAGAGAACAGTTTAAAGTGACGATTGATGAATTTTAGTATTTTGCTCTCCAAACAAACACTTTTATGGTTTACGTTGACATTTTATCTGTACTTTAACGTCATCATGGCTGTGTTTTATTTGAGGAACCTAAAGTGAACGAAGCTCAGCCTGATGAAGTTAAACTGTTTATATTTTGGAAATGAACAGCTGCTGCAAAGAGAACCTGTTTTAACTGGACTTGCAGAGAAAGGCTCATATTCCTGCTTATTGACATGTTCTGTTCTGTTGTGCTGCTGTTCTATCTTTATCTCTATTACTGATGAAATGCATGACTTTTACCTCACTTTTAAACTAACTCAAAATAAACAAGGCACATACATACGTGGTAAGACAGCTGTCAATATAAACGTATATGTCGGTGTCTGAATTTGCAAATGTAAGTCTTTGTGAATAAATTTAAGACTTGTATTTGTTCATGTTAACTCATACATACATGTGACATCAGAGGTTTCATCTGTGAGAATACAGGTTACAAAGTTACAACCTTGGAAAAATACAAGTACAAATCCTAAATTTACATGTATGAAACTACAACCCCTGATTAATGCTGTTTTACACTCCATACCAGTCGACGGCGTGACTCTTATATGACTTTATTTAACACAACACCGAGTTGCTGTCTTCAGTCACAACACAGACCGCAAACTGAAAAATATCCAGTGAAACCAACAAAAATGGCTGCCCCCGTAGTTCTGGCTGTGAAACCTGTCTGTAGGCGACTGACCTTGAAGAAAATCTTTAGTAATTCTCTAAAACACAGACGTAAAGCTCCTGTCCTCCAGGGTTGGTGTCCTGCAGATTTTAGATGCATTGATTCTTCAACACACCGGAGGAAAATGATTATTTTGGTGGTGAGGCTCCGTAGAAGTTAGGTAATTCAATCATTTGATTCAGGTGTTGATCCTGTAAGATGATAAAGTGTGACACCCCTGCTCCAAAAACAAAAAAAAATTAACTTTTTTAATTTAATATCATTAAGTGAGAGGAAAAATATTATGAATGTGTTTTACAGTGTCAGTAAACACCTGGTTTCAACTTTAGACTGTCCAGATTTATATCCAGAAAATAGTTTACCAACTAAAGAAGAGCTCCAAAAACAAGTGAATTAGCTACATCCCAGAAGAAAAACAGTAAAACTATCACGGTACAAGTTTTATGACATTATTACAAGTCAATGATTTACATCCAAAAAATCTGGGCTATTATATTTTGTTATTATATTTTAGTGTGAGATCATAGCGTGATGCTCATGACGAATTGCTTCATATTGATCTTTCAATGCCAAACTCAAATATTTTATTGGTACTAAAGTAGAGGAAATCCTCTCTCTCTCTTACTTTTACACAAATCAGGGAACAGCATTCTTGATTTGTCAACAACAAAATATACATGTCACTGTGACAGCATTAGTCTTTAAGGCAAAGGCAAGGCAAATGTATTTGTATAGAACATTTCAGTACAGAGACAATGCAAAGTGCTTTACATGATTAAAACATAGGAAAATAAAACAGAATAAAAGCAAGTTGGAATAAAATGTAGAAATTAAAAGCAAATATTAAAAACAGTTGGACTACAAAGTTGAACTGATGATGTTTCAGTCATGTCATGCTTTTAGGCCCATAATGTAATTTAAACTTAAAAGTTCGGTCACTGTTCTGTATTTGTGAATCCTACTTTGTTTGCTTTAAGGATTGAATGTAATTCATTATTTCTATAGGCTTTTATTTATTAAAACAGTTTAACTAGAACAATCGAAGGCAATCCTAAACAAATGTGTTTTAACCTTGATTTAAAGGAACTCAGGCTTTCAGCACTTTTACAGTTTTCTGGGAGTTTGTTCCAGATAAGTGGAGCATAGGAACTAAATGCTGCTTCTCCATCTCTGGTTCTGGTTCTGGTTCTGCAGAGTAGACTGGAGCCAGAAGACCTGAGAGGTCTGGAGGGTTGATGCACTGATAACAAGTCTGTGATGTATTTAGGTGCTAAGCCATTCAGGGATTTATAGACTAACAGAAGTATTTTAAAGTCTGTTCTCTGAGATCCAGGGAGCCATGGAAGGACTTCAGAACCAGGTCCATGTTCTCTACTTTCTTAGTCTTAGTGAGGACTTCAGAACCAGGTCCATGTTCTCTACGTTCTTAGTCTTAGTGAGGATGCGGGCAGCAGCGTTCTGGATCAGCTGCAGCTGTCTGATCCACTTTTTAGGCAGACCTGTGAAAACACTGTTGCAGTAATCAGTTCTACTAAAGATAAATGCATGGATTAGTTTTTCCAGATCCTGCTGTTCAAACTGTGAACTGAACAGATTCAGGTTCCGAAGCTACAAAATAAAAATAAAATGAATTGTGAGCTCAGTTGAGACAAGATAAACACACGGTAAAGATGTGGAAAATGTACTAAGCCTCTACTTGCTACGCACTAAATTAATGCTGCCGCTGCTCTGGTCTTCTCTTGGCTTCTTAATTTTTTTTTCCAGGTCTTAATCAATCACCTGATTTGTTGGTGGGGGAGCCATGTTCATATCCCAATGTTAATCAAATAAACAGCACATGTTTTACATGGGTTTACCATCCCACACTAATCACAGCTTGCTTGTATTCCAATGGTGTAATTATTTTAATGTTGATTAAGCCACTTGGGTAATTAGCAATTTTGATTGCGACTGCATCCGCAGGTGAATTAAAGGGAGGGAGAAATAAAAGAAGAGAGGCAGCCATCCTAAACTGAAGACGTTAAAGACGCTCGCAGCTGCCCGAGAAAGTTTTAAGACGATCCTCAGCGCAACGCGGTAGATATTCTCTCCGATCTCTTTGATTTCTCACCAATGTTAAGGTTAAAGCAGCGGCGCGTCAGGCTGCTCCTTTCAAAGCGCTGAAATCCGACTCCTGATGAGAGAGGTCTCTGTGAACCGAGGCACGACTTAAGGCACCCCTCCTGGTGTCCCTTTTTCTTGCTTTGGGAAAACATGTCTGTCGAAACAGTCAACAGAGTGCACCGACGCACGGTGGCCTTACTCTGCTTTACTCAGGTTACTCCAGATGGACGCCTCACCACATGGTCCCCTTGGTCCAGCAGCAGCAGCAGCCACAGCTCCCTGCCCTTCAGGGGGACAGAGGATATGTTTAGGAGAGGCTTTGCATGTGTGCCTGTTTGGGTTTTTCTCCGTGTAATCTGGATACCAACAGGACTTTGCTTTTGTGTGTCTGGGTTTTGTTTGTCCTTGGATCACATTTAAGCGCTCAAGGTCTTTGGAGAAGGCCCTAAGTGGGCAAAATTAAAGATGTATTTAAATGGAAATGGGAAATAACATTCCCTCCATCATTTAATAAAGTAATTTGTTGCCTTTCTAAAATATCTGGTGTATTTTTGTTGTTGTGAAAAAAAAAACTAATTTATGTATCTTGTTAGCTGGTGGAGTTCCCTGTAAAACTTGGATTTCTGCAGCCATGTTGGAATAATGAGACCATCACATCTGATTAATGCACAGGTTCAGATATAAACAGAAACATCTAATCATCCAGTCATAGCATGACAAGCAACTAACTGGTGTTTGTTTGTTTCTTTTTGGAGTCACTGAAAGTATTTTCACTGATGAAATGACAATTATATCGGGCACTTGAACTCAACCAGTGTTAATCTGTGACCTTCAGTGTCCCTGAAAATGGCTTTCACTGTTTGACCTGATGTAGTTTGATCTTTATTTTCACACGCTATGCACTCCCCTGATCTGATTACATTTTAACTTTCTCATAACTTAAGAGACAGATTGGTTCATTATTCATAAACCAAAAAAAAAAAAAAAAATCCTAATCAACCCCTACATTGTTTCATTGTTGTCACTTTGCTCAGTGCCCCAGTTCATCAGACACTTTTTTACTTACCACATGCAGGGACAGAATATCCCATTAAATCCTTTTATAAACTTTATATATATATTTACTAAAATGCTCCAGTGGTTTGGTTTGTGTTGGACCAACTTAAACAGCTCTTAAGACACACAAAATAAGGACTTTGTAATTTTCAGTATTTTGTTCACACTAGTCGTGGCTGGGCAACTTCCTTGAAGTGTTCGGAAAGTCGGATGCTTTTTCTGTTATTTTATCTTTTGTATCTCTTCTTTTGCTCATATTTGTGCTATGTTATGCTCTTTTTAGTATGTGAAATTTGTTGGGAGTGTATATGATAAACCTATTGGTTATTGTCTACCTTTATTTTGTTTGATAAGTTAACTTTGCTGTGCTTTAATGTTTTTGTGCACCTGTTTCAGTTTGTAATCACTTGCTCCAGCTCATTCTGACGTTGGAGACCAGCAAAACATTTCTGCTTTTATTCACTTGGCTTTAATTACATTTTTGTTTTTTTTGTTACCAAAAACATATGCATGTATACTAATTTGTTATGCAAAAACTTGGAAGAAGACCCAAATTACCCAGATTAAAGAAAGTTGATTTTGATGTTCTTCACTCACCCATGATCTACAAAGCTAATCAGTGGCATGACCCAAAACTGCACCAGCGTTCACATAGAAGTCAGTTTTCCAGCAGGTTCTGACCACAAAAGAAAGAAAGCTCCAAAAACAACTTCATCTTTTCAGGAAGTTTCAGGTAGTCAAGGCGAGGCCTTTAAAACAAAGAACAGTGTCAGCTGACAAGCTTGGGTGTGTGTATTGTAGTGCTTTTCAGAATCCAAATCAGCTTTATTTGCCAGGTATGTGAACACATAAAATAAATTTGACCCTGGACTGTACAATGCTCGTGGTGTCTTTACCTATACAATAATACAGTAACACAATAATGCAGTAATAAAAATCGAACAGACTTAGAGAACCCATGTAAACAGAAGCGGACAGATTGAGACAATAATGCAATGGGGCAATGAGCTGAGTGCAAAAGATGCAAAAGTAAATATTATTTCCATTGTTATTATTATTATGTACATGTCAGAGGTGATCTACAGGTGCACATACACATACAAACATACTTATCCACAGTGTGATGAGTGCAGAGAATGGGAATGCTGGAATAAATTAGTGTCACATGCGGTGTTATGTACATGAGGTAGTTGGATTTGGTATGCAGTATATACAATATGACAATATGAACAGTAAAAACGAAAAGCACTGAAATACAGAATAATAGATGAATAACCAGTAAATGAGGCAGAGATACTGGGTTATTGCACAAGAGTTTTTTTTTAATGTGATGAGTTGTTGGAAGATACAGTTCCTGAGTCTGTAGGTTTGGGCGGACTGTGCTCAGTAGCGCCTTCCAGAGGGAGAAGTTGGAACATGTTGTGGCCTGGATGAGATGGGTCTGCAGTGATGTTTCCTAACTTTGGAAATGTAGAGGAGCTGAATGGAGGGCAGGTTGGCACCGACCGTCTTTTCTGCAGTCCTGACAGTTGCAGGCTGGCCCGTTCCCTTTTTGGTGGCAGATCCAAACCAGACAGTGATGGATGAGCAGAGGACAGGGTGGATGATGGCTGTGTAGAAGTGGAGCAGCAGCTCCTTAGGCAGGCTGAGTTTCCTGAGCTGACGCAGGCCTTCTTGGTGACGGCTGCAGTGTTGGGCTCCCACTTTAGGTCCAGGATTGTTGTGGATCCCAGAAACCTGAAGGTTTCAGAGTGAAAGGAATTAAGTTTAAACAAGCAAGCAAAGAACACATTTTGTGAATGGAAATTTTTGAAAAAACAAACAAACAAAAACCACGTTTTGATTGGAAAAAAGAAAAAAACGCAATCCAGATATTTCATTTTCAAAAATGTCTTAATCAAAAAAGGTTTAGAGAGTAACATTGCTGTTTTCTCAGATTTTAAGCTTTGAAGTTAAGCTTTTTTAAACAGATTTTATATTCTCAAATTATTTTTTTTATTTCCATTGGTCTGCGTGTACACCATTTTTATTGATATATGTGAGCGTCAAAAGTGAGAAGTGAGGAGAATGTGATCAGTTAAACACAATTTGGAAAGAATGCAACTCGTAAAACTTGAACCTGAAAAAGGAATTTGAAAAAAATTAAATTGAAAATATAAAATTTGAAAAAATGTTTTTGAAAAAGTAAAATCTGAGAAAACACCAGAGTTACTCTCAAAACCTTAATTTGATTATGAAGTTTTGCAAAGTTTATTTTTGGATTAAGTTTTTTTTTCTTTATTTGCATTTACAAAACATGTTTTTTTAAATTTCCATTTACAAAGTGTGTTCTTTGCTTGCAACAATAATGGAACAAAATTCAATGAAAGCATTTTTAACAACAAAAATAACAATTATATTATAACACTTGACCACAGTTAGTGTTAATTTGTGACCTTCAGTGACCCCGAAAATAGCTTTTACTGTTTGACCTGATGTAGTTTGACTGAGAAGGCAGCCTTTAATTTCAAAAGCTATGCATCCCCCTGATCTGATTAAGTTGTAATTTTCTCAGAATCTAAGACAGACTGGTTTATTGATAAACCATAAAATGATTGTGAATGTCCTAGCAAGATTCAATGCAAAGCGCGCTCTTAGTTTTCTGTAAAGAAAGAAGGTAAACTACAGGAATAGCGTTGTAATTCACCTGACTTTGAACCTTTAAGGTTACCTGTTTGGAAGAACAGATCAAAATCCAAACTGAGCAATAAATGTGACAAGCTTTTTCTTTTGCATATTTTTGGGTTGTCATTATCAAAAAAGGCTTTTCCATTAAATATCTAATAAGTTCCTGGAAATGTATCTAATACTAACTTCTTGTATAAATCAATTTTTACCCATAACTTCAGTTCTGGACTTATATTAATTTATTTCTTGGTAAGTGTGGATTACTACGGTGGCCCTGAGGTGCAAAGCGCTACAACTTTAAGGAAAGCACTCCAACATTAATGAAAGCGCTACAACAATAAGGAAAGCACTCCAACATTAACAAAAATATTACAACATTAACAAAAGCACTTCAACATTAACGAAAGCACTCCAACAATAACAAAAGCGCTGCAACATTTAGGAAAGCGCTACAACATTAACAAACCGGAAGAGGTACGTCCCAGTGGGAGACCTAAGAAATCGCTGATTGGACTACAGCTCGTTTTTACTTTTGAACCGAAAGTATTTCTGGCTTTACTGTGTTTTTTAAAACCATGAATGTTCTCGGTGATCCAAACCATAAGATGCAGTCTAAAACGCCACTTAGTCTGTTTATAAGTATCGTTTTTATTAATTCTGCTTTTTTTTACTACGTGCGCTGTGTTTCTGTACCTCAACGCTCTGGTCTGCTCCTCTCCCCTCCCTCCCCTCGGACCCAGGGGCTTTTATCAGCGGCAGCCTTATTACTACGTTTATTGTCTCTCCACTCCTACCAAAATGTCCTAATTAAAATCAATAGGAGAGTCCGTAGCTGTGTTTCATGCTATTTTCTTTTTAACGACACAGAACCAGTGGCGCTTCGGTGGGCGTGCTGCCTTGGCTTGAATTCAGGTGCGCAAAATTACGTTACATATAATTTAGGTGTGCACTTTTAAGGGTCATTTCAACAAGCTTGTAACATCGGAGCTTCAGTTCAGACCCAATATTCATTCTCTTCCCTCTAAAGGAGCCCTATACAGTCTTTATTTATGCATTTCCCCCACTGTTATCCCTCACGCGCAGCGCACCAGGGTAAAATAAAGCAGCTGCGGATCATGCGTAAAGACCACCCCCAAACAGATTTTATGTTATCGTAGTTGATAATGAAACTACAGCTTATCATTAATCTATCCATGTTGGTCTCATTTGTGAATGAGGCGGAGTTTGATCAAGCCTAAAAGGTCCAACATTTTCCAGTCAGCTGTAACCCTTAAAGCATACAGGGCTGCGTCGTTCACGCTGCGTCTTTACGCATGATCCGCAGCTGCTCTATTTCACCCTGGTGCGCTGCGCGCGAGGGATAACAGTGGGGGAAATGCATAAATAAAGACTGTATAGGGCTCCTTTAGAGGGAAGAGAATGAATATTGGTTCTGAACTGAAGCTCCTGATGTTACAAGCTTGTTGAAATGACCCTTAAAAGTGCACACCTAAATTATATGTAACGTAATTTTGCGCACCTGAATTCAAGCCAAGGCAGCTCCTCCGCTTGTTGGGGGGGCGGGCCGGGCGACCTGCCGTGCCGCGCGGCCGCCGGTGCGTCTCGTCTCTCCTCTCTCTCCCCTCCGTTCCCCTGACGGCGTTTTAGACTGCATCTTACGGTTTGGATCACCGATAACATTCATGTTTTTAAAAAACACAGTAAAGCCAGAAATACTTTCGGTTCAAAAGTAAAAACGAGCTGTAGTCCAATCAGCGATTTCTTAGGTCTCCCACTGGGACGTACCTCTTCCGGTTTGTTAATGTTGTAGCGCTTTCCTAAATGTTGCAGCGCTTTCGTTATTGTTGGAGTGCTTTCGTTAATGTTGAAGTGCTTTTGTTAATGTTGTAATATTTTTGTTAATGTTGGAGTGCTTTCCTTATTGTTGTAGCGCTTTCCTAAATGTTGTAGCGCTTTCCTTAAAGTTGGGGTGCTTTCCTTAAAGTTGTAGCGCTTTCATTAATGTTGGGGTGCTTTCCTTAAAGTTGTAGCGCTTTGCACCTCAGGGCCACCGTAGATTACCCTGGTTGTTGCTGACATCTTTTGAGAATCTAATGCCAGAAAAAGTGTTGAAAACATGTTTACTGAGAGAAATGTTGATGCTTTGATATTTTATTTCACCCTCTGTATGTATTTGAGCCTTTATGCATAATCTTCCATCTGTGTCAAACAGAGACAATTCATGTGTGTGCGCCCCAAACTCCTGGAAAGGTTGTGCACTTTTTAGGACTGCTGCATTGTAAGCCCGGGGACTTTTTGTATGTTCTCCCCGTGCATGCCAGGGTTTCTCTCCAGGTACTCCTCCCACTCCCAGGAGTCAGTTTGAGTGTATAGTTTTCTGTCCATGGGTACATGGTTGCCAGTCTCTGGGTTTTTCTGTGATGAACTGGTCACCAGTACAGTTCATCAACTAATGACCGCTGCACCAGAAGGATAAGTGGGTACAGACAGTAGATGGGTGGATTTATCATTCCACCTTAGGAATAAAAAAAAAATGTTTAAATAAAACATGCTTACAATGAGCATCTGTAAACGTCTGAGCGTGACTTTTGGTAGAACAGAGTTTAGTACAATATCAGTACCGTATTGGTTTAATCCACTGACTGCTTAAAAGCTTAAAATTTGGCCTCAAAACATCCTTTACTTGTTAAATAGGATTAAAGGGACAGGGATGTCATTTTAAAAAGGGGGATTTCATGCTAATATCTTTTAATAATGCGTCCTAGCTATTCATCAACGACTATTTCAAACTCCAAAACGCATCCTGAAAATCTCGATCGCTGCGGATTACACAAAAACACAGGAAACATCAATAAAAAGCATTTTGGGCTTGTAGTAAGGGAGGGGTGTTTAGAGATGGCAGAGACACAGCTGATGGGTGCAGGGGGCTGATGGAGGTGGGGTATGATGAGCTGTAGTGCTCATCCATCAAGACCACTTACAGGCCATAGGATCTGCTCTATAGCTGAGCGGGGAAATTAAGTTATAGACCCACATCTGCTGATACCCGCTGCTTCATTAGAGGCTCTGCTTGCTTAGGCAGCAACTGTACGGCACTAAGGACACTGCAAAAAGTGAGGATGCGTCTCAAAGATTAATACTTTGTCAAATTAAAACTTAGTAGATTTGAAAAAAAGAAACAAGAATAGCATTGTTTCTGATTCCTGACCAAAATTCAAATCTAATGTCGAGTCGGTTTTGTCCTACAAGAAAACCAGACTTCCCGTATTTGTTCAAGAGAAAAGCCAAAACAGCTGCACTCGCCCATTTTTTGCAGCACATCCTTTAAGTAGCAGGGCTCTTTAGGTAGGTAGGTAAGTTAAGGGTTCATTTAGGGCGCCGCTCTCAGCTTGAGTCCACCATCAGAGCTCCATGCAAATTAAACTGATTGGATGCAATTGGTTTGATGCTTGTGGTGCTGACACAGACAAAAAAAAAAAGTTTGCAGGATGTTGTTTCATTTAAACAACAATGCTGAGGGAGGAGATGGCTGCTTTTACTTATCCTCTTACCAGAAGGAACAACCATCCATCACTCAGTTTTGACTGAGCATTGCTCCGGGTTTCTGTCACGCTAACAAACAGCAAATGAATTTACCAGTTATGTATGTTAAAACGGGTTGAATTTAATCCAGCCAACCGCCTGACCGGAACAAAGCCACTTTTAGTTATTTCTAATGATGAGCCGTGCTTGACATATGGCTTAAAAGTGCTTAAATTATTGTAATATGTCTAAATTAAAACACATGAGCAGACGATTTTATGAATTAATATTTGCAAATAGCCTGAAGTCTGTACTGTCTGTATGTCACTGAGACCCTGCACCAACTTCTGGGTCTTCTCCCATTGGAACGCACCTGAAATACATCCAAATGGAGGTGCACAGTGGGCTTTCTGAAGCATCCAACCAATAAACTGATAAAATAAAATGATTTTTCCATACATTAATGCTGCCTTCAGTGGTTGGTGCACATAGGTCTTAGTCCAAAAGGTTGACTTCCTGGCAGCAGCCCTGTTGTTTGGCATCCTCCGACAGTTTCAAGGATCCTTTTCAAATTTGACTGAAAACATCGGATCCTCTTTCTTCCTCGTGTTGCTGCAGACTGTAGAGCATTTTTCAATTACGCATTTCATTTCTGACAGTTGAAGCGGAACCAGCGAGGCTTGAAAATGTATGAATGATGGCACTTAGTCAGACACTGCAGTCCACACCCCATTAACCACCATTGTGCGTGCATTAGGTTGCACGATTTCGAGCCATGAGTCAAATGTGCCTTCCTCGGGCCCCTATCTCCTCTAGGTTTCTAGATGTGCTGTGGTTGGAGATGTGAGAGTCAGAGCATGCAGGCTGCTTGACTTTGCCATCACATGGGGGTCCTTCCTTCCTCAGCATTGCTTCCCTCCTTATCTTGATCTCCAGATTAGGCAATCTTGACTCTAAACAAAAGCTAGGAGAAGATGGTGTCAAGCAAGACAATCACCGTAGACTAAACTAACTAAGCTGACAGATGTGAGTTTAGTTTGACATTTAGTTTATGGGTCAAATTACTTCAATAAATCTACACAAACCATGTAGTAGTTACATTAAATTCAGTTAGGCTGAGCCTGAAGGGACAGTGGGAAACCACAGCTCTCCATCACGGCTGATGTTCAGACCTCTCCTTTGCTCATGTTTCTTTTCTTGATCATATTTTATAAAGGTTTGCAGGTAGTTATGTTTCCTGACCCACAGACTGAGAAACTTAATGTCCGCATCAGTTCTTTCTTCACAGATTATTATAATAATTCACAAGAGCACATAAATAAATGCAGTAACTGAAGCATATAAACACATTTTTTTTCTCTTGAATTGACATGAAAAAGCTAATTTAACTGTTTTTGCTTGTTGTTGTTGTGCCCTGATTCCCAGTAAACATATATATTCTTCAGAGTTTATTATATATATATATATATATATATATATATATATATATATATATATATATATATATATATATATATATACAGATAGATAGATAGAGATAGATAGATAGATAGATAGATAGATAGATAGATAGATAGATAGATAGATAGATAGATAGATAGATAGATAGATAGATAGATAGATAGATAGATAGATAGATAGATAGATAAGCTTTTTTACAAAAGAGAAATTCTCCAAAGAGGCGCTGTCAGGTTGACTGATCATGTTTTATGCTTTCTCAGTTGCATTTTCTTTTCCATATATATTTTTCTCTTTTTAGAAAAAAACTTTAAAAGGTATCTTTTTCATTTTTGGTCGCTATCCTTTGCATACTAGAAAAATTTATACCTAAATAAAAACAACTACAGGTCCAATTAGATTGGATTTAAATCAAGTCCAATTCAATGCAGTAACAGTTTAATTTAAATTAAGTTACAAACAGTTCAGTGCCCTCCAATTATAATAGAGCCAGCTTGAGTAGATCTAAAAAAACTATTTTAGCAAAAAAGTTGTCTGTCTAGACTCGGGATCTACAATCTGAGGCTCATTTATTTTGGTTTCACAATAAAATCAAGCGTTATGTAGTGTATATTTGTAAAACTAAATATTTTTGCAAGGCGTGAGAAGGTTTTGTGGGTCTGGATTATTGTTATTTCCTTGGAGCAAAGACAAAAATGTCTCTTTGGACTGAAAAGGTTGAGAATTGACGCTTTAGAGAACCAAGCAAATTGCTTTGAATGTTCATGTTGTTGCAATCCCTCATTTTGAGTTAGCAAAAAGCAACAAATTACTTTCTGCAGGAAGAACCCTTATTAAGCAAAGGGATGAATAATAAGCACCTTCTCTGTTTTTCCCCTTTTTTATGAGTACGGCTTGATTTCTGGAGTTTCCCCTTTTAAAACATGTGCACTGGCTCAAAACCTTGCTCACCTCAGGCCGGATTTGTGCAAACTTAAATGCATCAGGATGCTACAATAGCTACTCTGTGTTTCTGCACAAATGCAGTGAAATATATGAGTCTTGTACAAAGAGCAGCTTGTTGCAAGAAATGTTTTAAATACGCCCTTAAGTATGCTCTGTTTTCTAACCTGCATTACATTTTTACATTTTTCCTGTCTTCACAGCTGCCACGATATCTTGATATATCAAACTGAGTCCAATGTTAGTGTAGAGTGATGGACTATTATGATCCTGTTTAGACGTTATTGTTTTCTTAAACCTGCCCAGTAAGTAGTTAGTGTAGCAAGCTTCACAGAAATGGCTCCTAAACATTTTGTGCAAATCAGCAATGCAGCTATCAATTCAACATTAAATTTACCTATAAAATAAAACAACATCCTGGGTTGATCAAGCGTTTTTGATAAAAAAAAAAAGAAAAAAAAAAAAGTAGTTAAAGTAAAAGTGAACAAACTCCGACTGAAGTTGTTAGCCAGTAACTCATCTTATAAACGGCCTCTTCCAGTCTGTGTGCAGCAATGCTTCACGACTGTGTTGACCCGAATGATTAATAGTTTCCTTCATCCTCCAACAACTTACAGTGTCAGTGACGAAGAAGCTCGAGCGACACTCCTCTGCTTCATCAGCAAAGATCAAAGGTTTTATCTCTGTAACCATCTTCACTGTTAATGGCCATTAACCTGATCGCCTCTGCTCCTTCCAGGCTGAGGGTAGCGCAGCTCCAGCAGGAGATCAGAGACAGGCTGATGAATGAACGTGTCTGAAGCCATGAGGGTAGCATCGGTTTTCATCCAAACACTCGGCTCTTCCTTGATTTCCTTTGGCCCAGCATGCATGCTTTGAGCTTCATACGTCACCTGTTCGGAGATGGTGGCTGAGGGCGTCCTGGCATCATGCGAAGACGCACATCTGTATCCAGGCTCCCTGAAAGTAGCAGAACTGCATGGGTCAGAGTGATTTCCCCCGATGATCCGAGCCGGTGTTAATGACTGCGGATCCTGTCCCGTTCGCGGCACGTCGAAAGTAATCTTATGAGCTCCTTGAATTTATGCTTCACCCCTGTAGGTTCACATGCTGTTTGATGGTCTTCGTGAGTTTCAACAGATGTTTTAATGCAGTTGTTTTGTCTTTAATTGTTCTTTTATATGTTGCGTTTCCACAGAGGAACCATGGCAAAGACAATTTACTGTCACCTGCAGAGAGACAGACATTAAATTTTTGCTTATTCTATTTCTAATTATTCCTTAATGGAACATTTGGAAAAAGACTGCCATGTAATGCAGTTTGCTCATTACTAAAGTTTTGCACCAAGGTAAATATTGCTGCTGCAGTACCTTTAACAAGGTAATATTTTTCCTGGGATATTACACCCAGCTGGGTGTCCTGCTTGGTTGGCCTTATCTTGCGATCACATGACAGCGCAGCGCTCATGTCAGCCTGAATCGAAAAGAGGGGGCTACGAGAGGGGAGTGTGCCCCATTTCCCTTTAATTGAAATACTGTAGACCCCATTGCCCAAATGTAATTATAGCATCGAAGGTGGGCACAAGAGGAACCAGCGAGAAACAAATTGAAATTTAAGAGTGGAATGCAAACTGTCTCCAGCAGTGAGTAAGTGCTCACGATACCCATAAGACCTGGAGGGGCTGGTAACTACGAAACAACAAGAAAATGAGGTCGAAATAACTGATGATGGACATTTCGGAACAAGTTTCACACCCAAACTAAATAAAATGACAATATTTGTAGTTTTTTTTTCATATTCTGATTGACCCAAATGAAAATAAGGCCAAGAAACACACTTTAAGCATTTAAAATTTAGGGTAAAAAATGTTTTTTTTTTTACTTTTATAACATTAAATGTGTAGGATAAATAGATACATTTAAATAAATGGATTTTCACCTTTTCCCTGCATTCCAATGCAGCTTCTTCTTGATGTGAAATGTAAAAAGTTGCTAATATAATGTAAGAACATGCTATGCAAGTCGTGCATAGTTTTTCAAAAATAATGGTAGTTTACAGCCACTTAGCCCTTAACGGTAATGGAGCCTGAACAGAGCTAGCAGCACATATAACTAATCTGAAAATAATGAAGCAACACTTTTGTTGTTTCCAGAGCATGTTCAGAGCAGAAAGCAACCACGGGCATCCACAAATAAGGCGGCAATGACATTATTGGGTTTTAGTTTTTGGTTTTCTTAATTTCCTTGTTGTTGTATTATGTTCTAAGAGGTGTTTGCCCTATCTGCTTAGTCCTTGTGTTTAGTTTCTTAGTTTATACATATGTTCTGCTTTTTGAGCGTCTGGATTTATTTCTCTCTGGTTAGCTTTTGTGTTTCTACCTTGATTAACAGTCTCTGTGTATCTTAGTGGAGCACCACTTGTGTTAATTAGTCTCCCTTCCTCAGCTTCCTTCCCCGCCTGCTTCACATCATCTCTAGTTTTACTTACCTGCGCTCTGTGTCACTCTTCAGTGTATATGCTGACCCGTTCTCATTGTTCAACGAGTGTTTCTTCCATTACTGCCTCTTACTCTGCTTCTGCTGCATGTCTCATTCTCGTTGCGTTTCACCATCTCTAAGTTTTCCTGTTTTATTATTAAAGTTTATCTGCACGCGGCTCCTTCACTTACGGCAAAACATGAAAACAATGTCATTATGTGTCTTACTCTATCATGTGGTAAATTAAAACTCATAGCTGTTTAAAGCGGTTCCATAGATAAATACGGTTCCGTATTTATCGGAGTATAAGGCACACTTAAAATCCTTAAATCTAAAATATATGTTGCGCCTTATAATCCGGTGTGCCTTATATATGATTACCGTTGTGCTTACTGACTGATTTTATGTGGTACAATGCATTAAAAAATCTGTTAAAATGTTTAAGTACGACTTTGGTTAACAATGAAGCCGCTCTGCTCAATGGACATTCGGAGCATTACGGTACACTGTGTAAAAGCAAGAGAAAACATTTATTTGGTTTTGCTGTTTCTAGACATAAACATCTTATAAAAATGTAAAAAAACATTTCCTTTAAATGTTTAAATTAAAATTTATATAGTGTTTATTTTTGGCAGCCGAAATTAATGCTTTAACGGCATGCAATTACCACCAGCTTTTATGCTTGTGGTGCTCTGAGTCTGCAGGGGAGCACAACAGCAGGTAAACATGTTATCTTGGGTCTGTTTATGCACTTGTGTCCGGGCTGCTGGTGTTGTGACTCCGCTCACGTTCAGAGGCTGTCAGCACGCCGGCAGCAGGAAGCTCAGAGTGCAGATGACAGGTGGAAGAGCAGAACGTCTGCACTGGAATGAAAATGGCGCAGCCTGGACAGCATGGCGACAAAACGTTTCAAGAGGCTTGATGGTTCAGGGGATCCAGGCACGAGATGCTGTCCAGATGCCTCTCCTCCACCTCAACTCAAGTGCTCATTCCATGAGTCAGCGTGTCGATCACTGGGCGAGAGCCGCAGGGCGAGGCGGCGGTGTTTCTCAGAGCTCTGCTCCTCGGGCGGCTGCGTTTGTGCCAGACAATGGCAGATGGGAATGTTTGGATATTAGCGAAGGCCTTCCACATGCTTGGACATGCTATGCAGAGTTCAACAATGTCACGCTCCGTCTCTGACTCCGCTGCCATGTATCACCTGTGAATGTGTTTCTTCACTGGGCCTCTTAGGTAACTTGCGAGCTGTAAAAACCTGTAGCAGCATGTTCCTCTGTTTGCCTCCCTGAAGATCCTCAGGGTTCGCTCCAATAAAACATCATCGCTTGGATTTGTATTGTCTTTACAAACTGCTTATAATGTTTGGAAAAGCAAACATTAAAATCAAGACTCGATCTCAAGATGGGGCCAATAGCTATGAAGTCGTCCCCCCCTCCCACCCCCCATCAAACACCTGCTTTCTTATTAACATAAGAAGCAGCAACAGGCTCATTTTAAGCTCCAACATAAATTAACTTGTCTCCTGAATAAAGGCACCGTATCTGGTTTCTCTGGGACGGCCATCCACTGGGACTAATGTGTTTCCCTCCTGCTAGAAGGCCGTGCTGTCGACGAAGGAGACGTTTCGCACAGACTGCTGAAAAAATGGCCGCCGCCTCACTCATTCCTAATCCACACGCTTCGGTCTTGACACTTTTACGGGTGGACAATCAACGGAGAGGAGAAGTCGCGCCGCTGTGAACCACAACAGTCCCCTTAGTTACAGTAGCTGGGAATCTGGCGGCGGTGGAAACACACAGATGTGGAAGATCGGATTTCAGATGAGCGCTGATACTCCGGTGGCTCCAACAAGCCTCAGCAACAGCAGGTATGCCCCACGCTTTCTATGGGTGATCAACTTTTTGATGACACATGAGGAGATTTCATCAAACCTTTTCAGCTCCCCCGCCAAAGCAGAAATCCTCACGCGAACGAGGCGGACAGCTGAAATGTTAAAAATACCCGACACGTCTGCTGCGGCTGTGTGTTTTCCTCCACCTACACGGCGCCCCGAACCCTAAAATCTAGTCACCACAAGTGGATTGACCTTGCTTTGTAACCAGATATGGAGTTGCACTTTGGAATTCGCAAACTTTCATCTGTGCAGTCAAAACCTTTCATCGCAAGTGGCTCGGCGTCTTGATCTGCCGTCGGTTATCTGCCCAGGAAAGTAAACATGAAACACAAAAGGCCCACGCTTCAAGAACTGTAGAGGAACCGAGACATTTTAATTATGTGAAGCTGGTTCACGTTCGGCTCGCTCAAGTGTTTCACAGCTTGTGAGAATGTGAGCTAAGTCCCTAAGTCTAAACTCAGCATCTTTCATCTTTATTTTGAGAAGAAAACATAAAAAGACAATAAAAGTATTTATTCACTCTGTCTTTAGAGCTGTGTAGTATAGTAAAATGACAACAAATGTAAAAGGTTCTATTTTCAAACCTTTATATGTTTATTAATGCATCTTGTTTCTAATTGTAATTAAATGCTACTCTCTCCTATAGAGATATTGATCCAATAATAATTTATTTAACGGTTGCTTTGGACTAGTTCAGTGTGGCTGTTAACTGAATAAAGGCTACATTTTAAGACATATCATGCTTTTCAGTTCTTTTTCACATTGAAACCATTCAGCTGTGGTCTATATAAAGCGGAACTGCAAGGCTTTGGTATGAATTCCTCGTTAATTCACCCCCATGTTCCTCCTTTTTACCCCTGTTCTGAGGGGAGTCTGGCAGCAACTCGTTTTGGTGCTGTCTCTTTAAATCTAAAGGAGAAAAACATCTGCTGCAGGGTTCATAAATAACAAGAGGGTTGTTGCAGAATGTGTTTACTAAATTTCTCTCTAATTAAATTACTTAAACTCTGTTCCAAATCAGGTTTTTGCTTTCAGAACCAAAAGTTCTAACTCTCTGAAAAATCCTGTTTTTTTTTCCATCCATCCACTCATCCCTTCATTCAATGAAACTAACAGGATATAAAAAAAAAACCAAAAAAAAACAACAACTCTCTTTTCTTCTGGCGGTGTACCATAAATTAGTGCAACACATATTTAATTGCCATTAAGGACTGATTTAAGTGTAACAGTTTATGATCTTTTACATTCTGCAGTAATGCTTTAAAAAAAAAGCATTCACACCACTTACTGACTTGGAAACACCAATATGAAGAGGGATCTTTTCAGATAAAGTCACATCTTAAAATTTAAAAAGTGTTTAGTAGTAAGATTTTTCCTCAATCTCTCTAAAAACATCTGTACCTGCTGTGTTCATGGCTAAGCAGAATAGAAATGAGACCTGATGGAAAAATAGGTGTTAATGGCTGCTTCTGTACATTCCTGTCTGTGTCTGAATGCATTTAATGCAATGGTAACTCTGGAGGAGCAGAAAAGATCCACAACTCAGGTGGGAGAACCTCAGCCAACAGCCACCAGTCACCATCCAATCAGATCAGTCGCCTACCAGCCAGCACTCAGCACCAGATCACCTCCACCTGATGCCACTAATTCGTGCCAACTCTGATCACCTGTCACTCTCCCTACTTATACCTGCCTCCATTTGTTTGTCCCTGGTGTCTTCTGGTCGCTTTGCCTGATTATTCCTTGGACCTGCTCACGTCTTGCCCACTCTAGTTTGTTTAACTAGTGCTGGTGTGCACCGCCTGGTAAAGGTCTCTCCTGACATCTGCATCACTGGGAACTAATCTGCTGCTTCAGGTCAAGTCTGCATCAGCATACAGCTTCTGGTCAGCTCCTGTTCAAGTCTGGTTTTCCCAACAACTTCTGTTTTATTCTGGTTCTGCCTGACACCCAAGCTGCATCTTCTGGTCTCCTTTCCCGCCTGCCTTGTCTGCCATTTTCTAAATAAGCTTTTTAACTGAAACTCTGTGTCTGGCTTGAATGTCTGGTTCCCAGATCACTACTTGTGGCTTTTTACTGGCAGAACCACTTTTTTGTGTTATCACAGCTCACAACAAGAGCTATTGGCTGGAGTTAAAATATCAACCCCCCACCCTCCCTGACAACTATTTTTATAAGCAGAAAAAAATCCTGGTGTGTATAAATATTACACTGATTACATGCATTTGTAATGATTAGAAGTGGCCTCTGTATTACAGTGTGGTGTTTTGTGTGTTGTGCTTCTTTTGGGCTTGTTTTCATACAGCAAGTAGCTTGTTTCTCTTGCAAGATTGGTGTTATTGCTTGTGTAAGTCTGGGGAGGTTTGTGTGTGAAGGTGAGATGGACTGCGAGTGCCTGATTATAGTGAGATGATTGACTTTACTGCTTTAGAAAAGAAGCCTTTTTTATGTCTATTTTTTGCAATAAGCCTTTAAAACATAGGCCTGTAATATACTATATATATATTTATTATTATTATTATTATTATTATTATTATTATTATTATTATTATTATTATTATTATTATTTTTATTTATTTATTTATTTATTTATTTATTTATTATTTTTTCTTTTTCTTTTTCTTGGTATTAGCTGTAATTCTACGTGGATTCATCTGGTTTCTTCCTTGCATTTTTTTCCTTTGTGCAAGAGAAGAAGACAGCCTCTTGTACCTTTCTACTAATACTGCTCATTTTGAGTCCTCTACATTCGAACCAAGGTTTAAGCTGTTCTACGCAGTGTTTGTAGATTGGAACATGTTGATATGAAGCTCCCGGGACGTCATCATCTTCCTAAATGATTGGTAATGCGGTTGTTGTCATTCTAAATTTGTGCTCTGATTGTCCGAACATCTGGGCAACTTGAGCTGTCTCTGGGCAAATGTGACATCATTGGTGAAAAGACCTATTTAATCTTATAATAATAATAATAATAATAATAATAATAATAATAATAATAATAATATTATAGCATATTTCCCTCACTGGTGGATCCCACTGTTGCTGTCTCCCCGGTTCCTGTGTTTTTAATGTGTATTATAAGTATTCTCAGTATTACATCCTTTCGTTCCAAACTCCATCATGCATCTGTTTACGTCCTGTTGTCATTTTGTTTCTCAACAAACCATTAACATGACAGGTGGCAGCATTGTGCTGTGGGGTGGATTTGTCTAAGCTTTGACTGGGAAGCTGGTCTTCGCTGAGGGGAAGGTAGATGGAGCTAAATCCAGAACAGTCCAGGAAGAAATTCTGTTCAAGGCTGCAAAGGACTCGTCAAAACAAGCAACCAGAGCGACAATGAAATGGTTCCAATCCAAATATTTTAAGGTTTTAGAACGGCCCAGTCAAAGTCCAGATCTAACTTAAACTGACAGTGGGCTGCAAGACTTGAAATTGGGGGTTTACCGACATGCTCCTTCCTATCTGACTGAGCCTGAGGTGTTTTTCAAAGCTGAGTGGACACAAATGTCAGCTCATAGATCCAAATCCAATTTTAGAAATGCACACACCATGTAGAGACAGCCTGAAAGAATTGCAGCTTTGTTTGCAAACTTTTCAATCAGAGGGAGGATGAATGCAAATGCATGGCATATTTTTTATTTTTTATTTTTTTGTAATTTGTTGTAATCTTTAATCTTTTTCCTTCTACTTCACAATTATGCTCCCCTGTCTGTCGGTCTATCACATAAAACCCAAGAAATGACCCTGATGTTTCTGGTTGTAAAATGCAAAAATCTAAAAAAATTCAAAGAGCATGAATGTGTTTACAAAGTATAACTTGAAGTGTTGAAAGATAATGAGTTTTCAAAATTTAGATGCTGTAGAAAGAGAGAGTACCTGATCAAAGCCACAAACCACTGGCGTGAGAACACGCCTTTCTTTAAACTTTCTTTAAATGTCCAACGGCACACCTGCAGTTTGGTTAACACATCCGGCATGGCTGTCTGTTGTCATGATGACAGACGGAGCCTCCTATCAACACTCAAGTAAATAAAACAGCATACGTCTTCCCAAGATAAAACAACACACAGAAAAACCTAAATGGTTTTTAAGCATTCTGTTTAAAAGGGAACATCTTCAAAACCAAATACAGAGCAAGTCAAATAAGATCAAATGTCTGAATCTCACAGGGAAATCTGGAGGGATTTCCCTTTAGATTATGCTGCAAACTGTAAAGCCGAGGTAAGTAGGTCTGCAGAGTTATTTAGATTAACTATTAATGAATTTTTTGATATACAGCGCTTTAGTAGCTGCTGCAATAAATATGGGAATAAGTGAAGCTGTAGTTTCACCTAGATTCAGTTATTCAAGCTAATCATACCTATGGCAAACGGAGCTTGTAAATACCGTTTGTCTCATCGGGAAACGTTGGAAACTGTCAGAAATAATGATGAACAGTGTAGGTATGTTATATCATTTATTTGCCTAACTACACCTTTCACACACTTTACGCTTCACCGAGCAGCACAGGTGGGAGCCGGCGTCTGCGAGCGCCACCTCAGTGCTCACCAATGCTACACGGAGAACGGTATCAACATGGTCCAGGACTTATTCACACATAAAGAATATCATTTAAATAAACATGTAGCAAAACAAAATGTGACATGTGACAGGCTCCCACAAAAATCAACATCTGGTTTGTTGAGAAACTCCAGAGTGCATTTATGCACACAGCAACGTTTGGACGTTTCTTAAAGCAGCAGCGTGGCGCTCTTGCCAACCAAATGGAAACTGAAGAGAGGAGAAAGCGTCTTTGACACAATCTTAAGCCCCGGTTTGTCTGCAAACCTGTTTTCCTGGCCACTTATCTTTCACGCCTCACGAGAAATGAATAAAACAGCCATAACTGTCTCACAAGGCCACGCATTGGATAGTAAGTAAGTCCACTCCGTGAGCTCACACGTGTTTTGTTTGTTTAAACTGATTTCAGCAGTGCACAAAGCCAGTTTGGACTGGTGCATGCGCTCGTCGTGCCGCTGTAAGAGTCGTCCTCCTTCTTGTTGCCGTAAAACTGCAATCATTTCTTCATTAGGCTTTTATTTGTTTCTAACCGTTCCACTTCAGGGGTAACACACAGTTTATTTGGGTACTCTTAATTACAAAAGGGAGATTGTGTGCCCTCTTCACTAAAATGAATGTGTCTCTCCGCCTCCCAAAGGGCAGCGTGGCTTAGAGTTGGACTGTATCTGATTACATTTTCCAGGATTGATTACAGTTTTGAAACGCTGACCAAACCGACTCAGACCCTATCTAACTCGGATTGAGGTAAGAAGTGTTTGACCTGTGTCTGTCACATTTCAGCTGTGGAGGATTAAGAGGAGAAAGGCTTTTATTTCCTATTTGTTAGTTGTTGTTTTTTTTTTTTTTGTTTTTTTTCAAAGAAGAAGCCCGAGGGCTGTGAACTCACTCACAATAAATTGCATTGCAGTGCTGTTTCTCTCTCCAGATAGCCATTCAGGAGGTATAGCTACCTTCAGGAGCTTTTCATTTTTCCTGTTATTAAACATAGTGAAAAGATTGGCTTCCACAAGTTGAGTCAGAAATGCCAGGCTGACAAGAAGAGAAAAGAAGCAGTAAGTTCACTTAAAGCTACAGCAGACTTACCTGACTCCGCCAGATAGATTTGCTCCGCATATCCATCTGGAAACCTTCCGTTGAAGTAATTTTGGGAAGGGGCGAAAATACTGGTTAGCTGATTGGCCTATGTTGGTGATAGACGGGCCAAATAAACCAATCAGATTCCTCGTCGCTCTGTTACGAGCGACGACGAAAACACAACCACAAGCCAAGCTACTCTTGCTGCTGCAGGTAAAGGCTCGTTAGCTCAGCAAAGAAATACTCTGTAATTCTGATAAGACTTGCTCGATAGCCACGCTAACGCTAGTTTCATCGGCTGAAGCCGCCATGTTCTTTAGACTGAACTGTCGTGCTTCCCGTTGCGTCACACCTCAACCCGCCTCAAAGCCAACGCTGATTGGACGTTCGTTTGGTGAACGGCTCCAAATTTTCTTTAACGGAGAGTAGCCAGACTGATCTGCGAGTGAAACCTTGAAAGCTCGCGAGATCAGAATGGTCTCACGAGGCTAACAGCAGACATGCAGACAGAAACATTAAACACTATAAATTGTGTTGAAATTAATCTACATCGTTTAGAGTCGCCTGTAACAAGAAGATTCCTCATTTTTGACTCACAATCCTGCTCGGTTTGAATCCATTTGGGGAATTTCAGCAAAACTCTCAGAGCTGATTGGGTGAAGCGACATCTAGTGCCCGCCTACCAAAGGTTGGTTTAGCCAATCACAGAATCAAATTAAAACATAAGCAGCAGGCGCCATGATAAACCATGGGAATGTAAGCTAGTCAAGTCACTTCTTGCTGTTCTTCTATCAAAGAAGAAATCGTATATTCTTACCAAACAGATGTGATAGCAGCAGCTACGGGTGCGTCCTCCTGTGCGGCCATGTTTGTTTTGGTTCGGCTTTGGGCTCAGCCGCTGCTTTGATTTTGTCACAGCTGTATGTCCCGCCTTAAACCACAATACTGTAACGTGATTGGCCCGAACCGTTTTTGGTTCGGTCACAAACAGTTGAAGCCGAAGCGGTACAAGATCGATTCTCATGTGTTTGTGAACACACAGATATCGTGATAATTCATCTTGCAGGCAATGTTAACATGTTTTGAAAGTTATTTCTATTAAAGAGCAAAACATCTGATTAATAACAATACAACAATATTTTACTTAATTAGTGCAAGAAATTATCTAGGTATGGAACAATTCGGCCCCTTCTTTAGAAAAAATAGATCATTTTAGTGTCACTTTCTTGGAAAAAAAATACACAAAAAAGCAGTTTGTATATGATAATAAATATCCTTAATAGAAGTATGTATGTTGCTCTGCTTTAGTTTTTAGCAGCTGACTGAGTTCATTTGTGCCGCGGTAGAACTGGGTATTGCTTGATGTGGAACCTCACACTGGGGACGCATCCCGACAGGGAGCTCAGACCGACAGAACACAGTCTATATGCCGTACATCTACGTGAATATTTAAACATAACGTCATTTTCAAGAAAAGCTTTGAAACTTTTCCATCCTCCTTTGTCCCTAAATTCTGTGCTGATTCACTTATGGAACTGGATCGCAGGCAGCAGTGGGACTGTAGCTTTTCTCCGCATCTCCACAAGGGACAGACTGCTTGTCTGTTCATCCATCCAGAGTTTAATTCATCTTGCAGGCAAGGTTAGTGAAACTGGTCCCATGTTTACCTTATAACTAACAAGAAAACTGATAACAATTTCAGTTTCTACAGAAAATGGTGTCTAACATCTGGAAAGCATCATTGCATCTTTTCTTTTTACAAAATTAACCAATGGCCAAGACCATTTTTCTGGTATCAGCTATCGTTTTTATCCTACTAAATCTGCTTGAGAACAG
Organism: Fundulus heteroclitus; assembly: GCF_011125445.2. NCBI lineage: Eukaryota > Metazoa > Chordata > Actinopteri > Cyprinodontiformes > Fundulidae > Fundulus > Fundulus heteroclitus. The sequence goes on from NC_046383.1 coordinate 11,169,749, forward strand.
CATGGTCTGCATCTCCTAAGTGTGAACATAAAGGAAGGGATTAAATTCAATGATTTTGCTGTGCTGGATTTTTATTCTAGGGTACCTGTATGGAGACTTGCAGAGGTATTTATACTGTGACCATTTTCAGCTTCTTAACTTAATTCTTTACCACCATAAACTTGAACATATGTAGTGTATAACTAGAAGGAAAAATACTTTTTTACTTATACAATCCTGAAAAGTGTAGGTGGTGTATTTGGCCCAATTTAATCCAAAAAAATCAGGTGGGAAAATCTTTAAATAGATCAGCTATTAGTTGTCTGCAAATCTGGCCTCTATGAAAGAGTGGCAACAAGAAAGCTACAGTTGAAATAATTGCATAAAAAGTGTAATTTACAACCAGCAGGGGACCCATCAAACATATGAAAGAAGGTGCTCTGGTCAGATTAGACTAAAGCTGAGTTTCCCTGAACACATCTTCCTCTCAATAAAACTTGGTGGCTGCAAAAGACTTAAGACTGGGTCTGACGTTCCCCTTCTAGCAGAAGAAACGACCCTGAACCTACATCCAGACTTACAATTGAATGGTTTACATCAAAGCATTTGTGTGTTGCAATGGCCTAGTCAAAGTCCAGATATATATAGTTTGTTCAAGCCTTTTTTAAACCGTAGTGAATTGGAGAAGGCTGATACCAGTTCCAGAATTGGTCAAATCATCAACATTAGCTTATGGTTACTTCTTGTTTTATCTATTTTGTTTTAAATGCCTTGCTTTTTTAACCCACATTATATGTTTCTAATATATCTCTGTGTTTTGTTTAGCACAATTTTCACCATTATTGTGGATGTGGAAAGGGCCATACAAATAAAATGTATTTGTCATTTAATTATTGATTCAGAAGGGTTGAAAATAAATGCATGAAACACTTTTCAGATTTTTGTTGTCATAGTTGCTGTTATAAATGTTATAAAGCACCTGTGATATTCCTTACTGTTCATTAGGTTAAATGGTCCATCAAAATAAAATCTGTAAAATCCACTGACGTTAGAGTTTGTGATGAGACAAAAATCCGAAGAAAACTTTCAAAAACTTTCAAAAGGCAGTGCACTTTTGTTTTACAAATACAGACTCAAGCATTTTTGTTTTGTTGTTTTAAACATCAACAGTTTCTCAAATCTTGCAATTAATCAGTTTGATATTTATTTTATTTATGAACGCATCACATTTACAAATAAAGAACTTACTTTTAAATTTTGTTGAAGACTTTCTTTAAAAAAGTTATTTAAAATGTTGAATGTTTATATTTAAAATCACTGAAAATGTGCTAAATCTATGTATTCATTTACTAATATTGTCAATTTTATCTATCTAATTTTTGGCTTGCTAATAAAAAAAATATGTGTGGTAAATGCAGAACAAACAATAATATTTGGACAACTTAAAAGATTCACTAGTCGTGTTGTGGCGACTGGTGGGTAAATGGTTTAAATGGAACCCCTAAACGCCCCTCCTGGGTAGCTCCAACTTTTATTCAGTTTTAATGAAGCTTTGAAAGTTCGGTGAGTTGAAATTATTCATATAAACTGTGGAAATCGGTGACTGGTTTCCTTTTTGTATTAAAAGTAGACTTTAAATAAAATCTAGTTAATGAAGACTTTAAGTTTATACCACTGCAAAGCAGTTTTTAAGTGAAAAGCATCTTCAGGAAATACTTGTGGTCTTTGGGACTTGGGATTTGTGTTTAGCTTTTTTTGTGTTTGGTATTTCATATGTATTTATATTCTGCTCCCTGGTTCCCTCTGTGTTATCACCCATTTCTCCTGTTTCCTCACAGCTGCACCCAGTTTCTAATGAACCTCTTGCTCTATCCCAAGTAATCAACTCTCCGTCAGCTCATCCTGTTATTCCCACCAGCCTGTTTATTTCCTTGCGGTTCTCTTGTGATGTATTATTTTAGATTCCTTTCTGTAAGCTTTTGAATTTTGTTTTTATAGTGAAACTGTTTATTTTGACCTGCATGCCTCCTCCCTCCTCCTTGCATGTGGGTTCTGCTCTACACCAGTACATGAAAATGCTCTCTGTATGAAGTCCGTCCATCTTTCCAAACGCTGTTCTCCTCGTTAGGCGGATCCAGGGCTCAGCAGTGATGCCTCACAGAAGATCCCAGGATCAGATCGGAGCTGTGGTTCCTCTGTGATAGTTTGCATGTTCTGAATGTGTCTGTGCACAATAGTTTCTTAAAGCCTGTTTTTACCTCACCTCTTGCCTGTTGACTGCAGGAATAGACGCCATTAACCCTATATCATGCAACTATTAATACAGTATTGACGTGGTACAGGAAGGGATGGGTGTTTACCTTGTTTGTATTGACATCAGTGCAGGGACATACTGTATCAAAAGTAAAAAAAAACACAGATGTTAACCCCGAAAATACAGTTATCCTAAATCTCAAGGACTGAACCTAAAAGGCCTTAAATCTTATCCACAACTGATTTTAGGCATCAGGTCCACTATACATTAATTCAGTTTGCAGCCATTAGAAAGAAAAAAAAAAAGCAGTGCTTGGGCTTGCAAACGGGAAACTATGACTGTCAACAGCATGATGTATGGGAGCTTATTATATCCCTCTTATTATGATTAATAACATAGAAAGGTATCTTCCATTCTTGTCAAGATGGAAAATGCAATTAGCTGCCTTGGCTGCTGCTGCAGCCTGCTTGCTTCCCCAAGACAAAACACCCCGTTTGCAGCAAGAGAATCACCGTCTACTGCGTAAAAATCCACAACCACTGGGGCGTCGTGGATCATCTTTTGGGGAAATATTGCTTCTGTTTTATAATTTAAAGATTTTAAACTAAATCTTGATCCATTAAATTTTTTCTTTGTCTAAGGTGACATATGGTGAAATATGCATTAACAGCTCATGTGTGGCTGTAAGTCAAGTTTACTTTAAACAAAAAAAAGCATAATTTGACTCTTCTCCATAATAATAATTTCTTAATTTCTACTCACATGGGGAAAAGTGGACAGTCAGAGAGAAAGTTGAAGTCGGTGGAAGTCAATAATGTGTACCAGTTTCTCTGCTTCCTTCACTGCACCTGCTGTCATCCCCAATAAGACTGATTTTACTAAACATCCATTATTGGAGCAATGCTCTCCTGGAGACTCAGCTCATTTCCTGCACCCACAGAAGCAGACTCCTCGCTTTGGTGAGGATGAAGCCAACCAACAAATACAGACAGAAGGTGGCAACTCAAAGTGAATCTGACTCTGCTTACATTTATGTTTAGGCCTTTTACACAAGTTCCCTACGTTCAACCTGTAGTTTCCTCATCTGGCTTGTCATAGTGGAGAACATCAGTGGGGATAAAAACTGTATTTATTTAGGGATAACATACTTCTATATACTACATTTGGCTTTGCAGACTAGTATTTAAAACATGTCACATTTTTCTTGTGAAAGTAGGTCAGGTCTGATGCTAAAACCCATTTTGTCGAGCTCTAAGTGACGTGTGATTTACGCGTACGGATGTTACCCAGTCAGTCGTTCCCTACGAAGCTCCCATAGAACCAAGCTGTGCTGATTTAGGCTCACAGGTTGACGGTGCAGGTTGCATACTTAAGTAAGAGCATCTGAAAGTGCAACCAACTCATATAGATCTGACAACAACCAGTGTTGTCCTGCACTGAAAGGACCCAGTAATGAAGATCTGGCCTTGTGATCAGGGTGTCTGATTGGTGCGTCCAGTTTGAGGGTTTCAGGGTCTGTCCTACTGGGAGGAGACTCCTACGAGTTGTTGGAAGGACTGTATTTCCACGATGAGCTGGGAACACCTTCAGAGCCTCTAGAATGAGAAGGAGAGTGTCGCTGCATACAGGCATCCCTCTGAGGACGAGCAAAAGACAGTGAAGGACTAAAAGCTAAGGCTACACTCACACTACAGGGAAATGCGACCCAAATCCGATCTTTTGGCCCATATGCGACTTTTAGCCGTCTTTTTCACGGGCAGTGTGAACGGCTCAATTCTGATCTCCCAAAATAAATTCGACCTGTGTCACTTCAAATGTGGTACTAATTTGGATACATATCAGATTTTTTTCAATGTGTCCGCTGTCTGAACGGCCGTGTCGTATTTTATCCGTCTTTCACGTAACTCTCCTGTCTCTCACTTACACATCCACACACATTAGCAGCAGTTAGCGCTCAACAAAAGACCATTTTGCTTTCTTTTTACCTTATTTAGTCTTGATATTGTCGGCTCCCATTGCTCAACATCTTTCTAATAATAACAAGGAGAGAAGCTGGCCGGTATCCGCGTTGTTTTTACTTTTCAAGTTTTTTTTTTTTAACTTTATGGATCACTTCAATAAACAATTATATTGACCATTCCCGCTTCGCCCAATCAGCTTGAAGAGCTCTGCTTATTGTCCTTCCTTTCCCCAAATGGATTCGATGGGAACTATCCCAGAATGATAATGTAAAGAAGTTAGAGAGCCACACATTATCGCTCTGCCTGGCCAGGTTAGCCTCCGCCTGTGGGCAAAAAAAAAAAAAAAAAACTCCTCCTGTGCCTGCAGTGTGACTAATTACTCTGAAGAGACATTGAGTTTTTCAGTAATGTCACTTCTCATCATGTATGTATTCAGGCGTTGTGGTGTGATTGTTAGACTTGTTTTCTGTCTTTTGTTAAACACTCCAACTGTCGTAACAGACATACCAGTAAGTTATCGTAAAAATGATTTAGATGCAAAAATAAATATGACATGCTGACCTTTGTCGACCTCCCGCCAACTGATACTGGAAACACATCGAGGTCGCATCCGAAAATAAACGTGAAGTGCCGACGAACGGGAAAATCTAAATGCGGTGTGACTCAGTAGCCGTCGGAAGCTAAAGCTGCTCCATGGTGTGAACATTGCTGCGCTTAGCACCAGGGAGGCTCTTGCATCATTATTGGCCGAGGTTCAGCTTCTCTCCCGGCCCTCCCTGTTGCATTCGCCGACCTCCTATAGCCTCAATAAAGGAAATATAAGGGGCGCGTGAGAGGACCGACCAACACTCCAATTACAGCAAGAAAAGAAAAACACAAGCAGCAATTGACTAACGGCAACCTGAGATGGCGGGATCTCATCCATCACTCTGCATGCGCACAATTGCCATATGAAAACACAAACAAGCAATCAATTGTTTTGCTCACAGCTTGGGGCCTCCTAATAGAGCACATTTATCTGACGCCGTGGTGGTAGCCCCAGCAATACTTTAATTTGTGAGACATTATGTTGAGTTAATGCCTACCAGGTTGCCGTTCAACCGGGGGGACTTGGCACACTTGGCGGCGATGTAAAAGCCGGCATCGTGCCGTATTGTGCCGGGGCGCTGTGATGTAAATGATCTCACCCGCTGTAATATAATGGGCCCGCGCAATGAATTTATGTGGGAATAGTTGCGGAGGAATATTGCATTGTATCACGGCGTAATTAGAGAGCGGGAGGAGCGGCGCACTGTACGAAGGCCTCAGCGTGGTGGCCGACTCTGCTTGGCCTTTTGACCGCCTCTGTGAGCCGGATGAAGTGCGTCTGGTGGAGGGAGGTACGGGGGGAGAGGGAGGGAGGGGGGGGGGGCATGTGAAGGTAGAAATGGAAAGAAAGGGAGGGGAGACGGGCTCTCTAATAATGATGTGCCCTCCGGCCTAATGTGCCATCTTTTCCTCGGTGCTGGGTAAACACACACACACTGTACATTGTTCATTCTTCCTCAGAACGGTTTAATCCCGGTGAAAAAGTAATTTATATAGGTCCGTTGCAAATAAATGTAGCCTTTTAAACTCATTACTTGATTTCCAAAACATAAACAAGGACTGACTGAATAAGAGTGCTTTATTATGTTCAACCCAGGACACCAAAAACATCTTTCATTTTTTTTTTTTTGTTAAGATTATGAGCTTTGAATGTTCAGCTGGGTCTTTTGTTCTTTTTATTCCTGTAGGAAGACGTTTCTTTTATCCTGTCTTGAAAACTGTTGCTCTAATTAAGAGAATATGATCCTTTACCGATGCATATACTTTGCAGCGAGCGAATAAGGGGGAAAAAATACCCCAGTGTTAACTGCATTTGCTTGTTTTTTCCCAGGCTAATCATGGATACAATGAAATCATCATACTGAGTGGCTCCCATCCTGCTTAAGACCACAGCTTTGTTTTTCTAGTACATAACATCTGTGGAGTTAATGAAACTGGAGATTATCATCATTACGGACTGAAAGTGATTATCAAAAAACACTTTTTCCTAGAAAAATTACACATTTTGCTGGTTTATTTTTCTCAGGAATTCCACTGTTGCAAATCGATTATTCTTTACACACAGTGTCTGGTAAACACAATGGATTGATAATCAAAGCTGCACTTCTTTAGACATGTCGTCCATCTGGAGTTGAATCTGATGATGCAAAAAGACAGAAATAAGATACTTCTATAAAAGCCCACACAATTAATATCATATGCAATATGAAAACGAGTGATCTTAAATCAATTACATGTATATTCTGTTGCTGATGGAAAGAACAAAGAGTATGGACATAATTTAAAAGCATATACAGTAATTTAAAGTTACCAATTTTCCCTGCATCATAAAAAGCCCATTTCTCTGAAGCTGGACTCTTTGTATTCTTTCTTAGCATATCATTCATACTGAATTTTATTTGGAGGCAGATGTCTCCCTCCACCCTTCTCCCCTGTCCTCCTCCCTCTCCAGAATGGCCCCAAGGCCTCTCCTGCCCTCTGCTTGGGGAAAGGGAGGCTGTGCTCGGCCTGACAGGCGGCTGGTGGCGCTTCAATGCGGTGGAGGAAATTAAATTACAGCTCCTGTTGTCCGCTTTGTAAACAAGACAAAAGCCAATGATACGGCCAATTACACTTAAATACAGCACATGTGTACATGGAGGGGCTTCAGCCTGAAGAATCAGGCATGCTGGAGATGATGAACTAAACATGACGGTGGAAAATTGTCAGTTTTTAACGAGCATGTTGTAAAAACAGAATGAGAGAAATGGAGGAGTTCATGCAGAAAGGTGTGTATGTATGTATATATATATATATATATATATATATATATATATATATATATATATATATATATATATATATATATATATCACAAGGGATAGATCTAACAGTTAATTGACTGATCAACACATGTCCATTGTTTTGCTTTATTTTTAATGTACAGCTGTGAATAAAATTCAAATGCTGTTTTTCTCAATACTTGAAAATATCTCGTTAATTAGTCATTGGCAGTATTAGAATTTAAAAACCCACAGTTTATTTCTGTTGACCACCAAAGCAGGAAGTTGTTTGGTGTGAAATCAGTCCCCTCAGCTACTTTTCTCCTGCAAAAGAAGAAGAATTGTTGTTGTTGGTTTTTTTTATTAAAAGAGGCAACAGGAATTTCACACATAATAATAATAATAATAATAATAATAATAATAATAATAATAATAATAATAATAATAATAATAATAATAATAATAATAATAATAATAATAATAATAATAATAATAATAATAATAATAAATTACAACAATGGCAACAAAAATTGCCGTATCTGATCCCAACTCTTTACTCGCTCAGAACAAACCTGCGATGAAAATGGCCATCAGAGTAAATAAAATAGATGGTCTTTATCAAAGTAAATTAGATTCACCTAAATAGTTCACCGGAGGGGCTGAGCAGTTCCTGTAATTCACTTTAAGGCTCACCAACTTACTCAATAAAGCTCCGGCTCGGAATCTAACTGATGTCTAATCGATGGGTTTATCCGAGGCAAACAGGCGAGAAGAGCAAAATGAAGCAGATTATACCGGAAGAAAAAAAATCTGATGTAGCCTAATGACGGCTCCGATGCAGCCTGATAAACACGCTATAATAATAATAATAATAATAATAATAATAATAATAATAATAATAATAATAATAATAATAATAATAATAATAATAATAATAATAATAATAATAGCCTGTCCTTCATTACCTTTCTGTGTGACGTTTAGAAAATCCTCCATCCATCCATCCAGCTCCAAGGCTGTATTTCAGCGCGTTCTGCTCTCTATTTTTTCAGTTCTTTCTCCCCCCCACCTCCTCCTCTTCCTCCTCCTCCTCCTCTCCTCTCTCCCGTTTCGAGTCGTCTGATACGGGCAGGAGGCGCCAGGTTTTCCCCTGAGGGAGGCGAAGAGTCAAGGACTGAACCCTCGGAAAGCAGAATAATGTAATTCTACACCCTGAATAAAAAGGCTTCCGCGGCGCACGGCGCTTCTTGATGGCTTCCATCATTTGTTGCAGGACACTGGCGGCTCTGCGGGCTGCAGATCGCTGCTTCTTCCTGCGAGCTCTGCACGCCGAGAGGCTCCACTGCACAGCAACAAATTTGGCTTAAAATTTGTCGGGTTTTTTTTTGTTTTTTTTTGTTTTTTTTTTTTTTGTTTTGTTTTTTTTGCAATAAATTATTTTGCTTTTATTCTTACTCTGGTCTTTCTTGAGCGTCACAGTGACATTTTATTCCTCTAAATCCTGGTTTAATTTTTTTTTCAAAGCAGAAATTGTATTGTCTCTAACAAATAAACAACAAATCAGACTTTTTAAAAAATATATATTTGGGTTTTCTACAACACAATGAAGCCACATCCCCGTTTTTACCTAAATGTTTGGAATTTGGTTAGAATAAAGCAATTTGTGTGCTTATTATATATTATTCTGTCATATTTATGTAACACCAGAAACAATTTCATGGTTTTACTCTAAAAACTTTAGATTAAATTAAACATTTTTATAGTTGAGTTGCTAAACTTGACACATTTGTTTCCTTCTTCTTTTGGTTAGTATTTCAGTTTTTATTAGGATTACTTCAGTCTGTTCTACTTTTGCTCTTCCCTTATTCAGTTTGAATATACAATTAAATTAGTATAATAATTCAGGAAGATCTTGGAAAACAGAGCACAAATTTTTAAAATACTCTCAAACGTTTGCCCTAATTATTGCCATTGTGCATGTACTAGCTGATTCTGGTCTTGGTTGTGAATATTTGAAAATTAGCATAATATGCTGTTTAAAGTCTGACATTCATGTATAGTTTTGCTCTTTTTGTTCTGTGATTGAGGGCAAATCCTTAAGTAGGTCAAAGCGTTACTGGTCGACAGCACAGTTCCCTCCAAGGTGATGTTAAGATAGGAGCAATTTCCTTGGAGTGATCATGGCTGAATCACAACAGGCTGAAAGATCAGGGTGTCTCTCTCAAATGCTTCATGAGCCAAGAAGGGGAGACATTTAAACAAAGTGGAAGAAAAATCTGGTAGAAACTTCTGTCATGAAAATATAAAGAGCAGCTTGATGAATTTCTTAGATGATAAAAGTGAGGAGTTAAGGTTAGAACACGTTATTGCTGTGTGACACATACAAAAAGGATGCCAACTTCACAAAAGAATGCAGGATTTTAACACATGCTATGAATGTTGGTCACAGAGCAGGCTCCTGGAGTTTACACCGTTTATTCTGGGATCGTCTGTTCTGAAGTCCAACAGGACCGGGGAGACGAGAAGATGACAGCCTCCATCACAATAATCTCTGACATCCTGGACTGCGACCCCCTCCCTCTCAGGTCTGGGATCATTTCAGCTGTCAATTTAAATGAGCGCGTTATCGGACAACTTAGCAAGTGGACATCCATTATCAGGACGTCCCGACTGTCTGCTGCAGCTTTTCTCAGGTTTTCCCGCAGCTATCTTTAGATCTTTGTCTCTCCTTAAATTCTCTCCAGATTCTTGTCTATGTGCCTGTTTTAATTATTTTATGGAATAAACCGTGTGTTTGCAGCTCGCCTGTGATATCTTCAATGTATGACCTGAAAAAATTAAAGCAAAAAACAAATAAATAACAGAAAAAAACACTTAACAGCAGAAGCTATAAAAACACATTTTTTCATTGCTGCTGCCCAATTTAATTAATTCCTTACTAGGACAGTTTTTTTTATTAACATCTTATCTCCGCCTGCAATGGGGTTTTTGTGAAATTTCATGCTTAATTCCCTATGCTTAATAATCTATAAAGGTATTTTTTAATGAATTAGTATCCCACGAACACATTTTTTTCCCCAATCTAATACAGTAAATCATTGTCATAAAACATTGTACATTTATCAAATAGCCTACTCTGCGTAACGGCCGAATATTTATGTTAAAGCCATAAACGTTGACATTTTGTCTAACCTTTGCTGTCTCTCATTTTAAATGAAAATGAATCTTTAAATGTGATTCATTCGCACAGACTGAGTTCAAAAAGCCCGCACATCTGAAACTGCGTTCACTGCAAACCATGCGTAAAATGTTGCATCCTGCAGGAATAATACAGAAAGAAAAGCGCAGCAAAAGGTCACCTGCAAATGAATAATGTGGTTAGTTTTAAAGGCATGTATCGGTTTAGGCCCGGTGGGCGGCGTTTATGTAAAATAAAAATAAATGAACATCCTGCAAAAACCTCAGCCCGGCGGATCTTGGTTTGCATAACTTTGTCCTTTTGCTTCGTTCATTTTAATTTGGCGTGCACACCCCGCTTCGCTCTCTCTTTCTCTCTCTCTCTCTCTCTCTCTCCCACCCTCCCAAATAAACCAAATGAAAGCTAAATCTGCCGGTAGGTCACTAATATATCGGGGGGTGCAGGAGAGGGGGCGCAACTGTGACAAATTCCTTTTGTCTCCGCTTTGCTGGTACTTTATTACCCAGGCGAGCAGCATCGCCTGGAGATAACGATTCATCACGCACAGCCGGCAACCATAGACAACGCCTTTGGGCAAAGTCAGCAAGGGGCCTTCATTTTAAGAGAGAGGGGCGCGCACGCGCGAGGCTGTGTGAGTGCACGAGAATGAGCGAGATGTGGTGGTGGGATTTGGGGGGGAGGGGGGGGGGGTCTTAATTGGCTGCTCGGTTTTATTGCATTAGTAAAATTGCAGCAACAGCCCTGCATTGCATCGTGTTTGCATTTCAGACGTCAGACACTCAAACTGTGCGTTTGCTTTATGATTCACAACCATCACGACTCAAGGAGCTTTGTTCAATGTGAAATGATCTAACGTCTCGTCAGGTTTGTGGATTTTTTAGTGGAGTTTAAATGACGATGTGGGGAACGTGGGTCACTGCAGACGCAACAAGCTACGGAGGGCTGCTGAAGACCCTTTATTTGGGCACTTAGATGAAGACAGTTTGTGCATATCATGCAAATCAGAGCCATTTTGTTGAGGTTCTTTAGCGGTTGGAATATCACCAGATTCAAAGCAAAGTCTTTCCTTTGGGAGCCCACCTCCAGCTGAGCTCGCCTGTCACCACAGCGCCATAAACTTCACTTTTACATTGACATAAGTTTGGCTTTCTGCATTCAGTGCAACTAGTTGTGCGGCTATTACCCGTGGTGACTCACTGATGAATTAGATATTAACCACATGGCAGAATACTGACACATCAGTCTCTTCACCTCATAAGATAAAGGGCTTTATTGAAACGTTTTTACTTTATTTTATTTTATTATTTTAATGGCCAACATAGTTCTTGGAAGATTTACCTGAGCTCATAATGTTTGGTTAAATTTATCAGACTTGGATCCATTTCATTCAAGTTAATTTTATTAAATGTTATTCTTGTACTGTTTTGCCATCTACATTTAGATTAAGGTGAAAGGAGAATATTTTATGCTTAACTTCAGCTAGTTCTAGAATCTCAGGCCTCGTTTACAACAGCTGATGGATTATGTCTCATTAGGATGTGTTAAAAAAGAGCATATGTTTTATGGGACTTTTATGATGGTTGTTGCATTTTCAAACGCCTGTTACTCACAGATCTATTTATAACCTGTGACAGTGTGCCTGAAATGTTTTCTCAGCTCAGATACAAGCAACTGGAATGATCAAATTACCTGTAACTTACGACTCATTTGACACATTAATTGTTTCCTTATATGTGTGCAATTGAGACATTTGTCTTGTGTGAACTCAAAGCCAGCAGGGGAACCGCAAACTCCGCTTGTGCCTCAGGCCGGCCCCGGTCACCGGCATGTGTAGAGCCGGCTATAAACAGAGCTTAGCATGAATTATTTTCTGAGATGTGTCTTTAAAAGAAACGCGTGTGTTCTGCTGCTTTTAAAGTGATCGAATAAAATCCTTTCCTCACGATCCCAAAATACCCAAATCAATACAAACACATTCACACATATCCAGAAAGAGTCCCAGACTGCACATTAGAAATGAGATAACTTTAAAACAATCTCTGTCATCCCCTGGTGCTTCCTTCCAACAGCAGACGCGGGAGCTAATCACGGCCAACAGCCTGAACTGGTGAGAATAATGAAAAGAGACACTTGGTGTCCTGATGAGGACGGATTGGCTTGTCAGTCTCAATAAAGAGATCTGTGATATTGCTCCTGATGGTTACAGGTTTTACAGCTGCGCTCCACGTGCAAATAGACAAACAGCAAACACAGAGCTGACCCATAAAAACCTATTGTTTCAGACTAAATAATTAAACATAAAAGTGTGCCGTGTAGCAGAGCCTATCCAAGGGCTGATGGGGCCCTAAGCAGAATATAATTTGGGGGCCTACTTGTTGTTAAGTTAGTCACCCCAGGTCGCACCTGGCTAGTCGGCACTCTGAAAATCTTTAATTTAATTTCAGGGTTTTTATTTAGTTTAGTTGCTGTGGATAAACTTCACCACAGCAAGTAGCTATATATCTTTAAGTACCTATATAACAAAAAGTATATTCTGAAATATTGAAAAAAAAATTTTAATTCATCAATGCTTGATCTTTCCTTCTGAATAATGCAGAATATGCATATGGTCCATTATATTGGGGTCAGCAGCAAACTAATAGGTGTAGCTATTTCTCCCTCACGTCACGAAACCAATAACACTTGAACTTAAGTGTTTATGAACATGATGGCTATAAATAAACCATGAAGACAGCCTTATTTGTCTCACTTATCAGAAAAAGATGGAAATCGTTAATTAAGATTTATCTATAGTTGAGCCAAGCAGCGTGACATAATAAACCTGTAGCAGTAAAGTATGTCTACAAAAAGTATATTTGTCAGTCAGTTTAAATCATCTGAAATGTTTTTATATTAAATTGAAATGATTATTTTAAAGTAAATTGTAAATCAATTTCTAAATGTAAGCTTGTTTTTAATGAACACGGTTTTTTTGTTAGTGTTTAGTTTTCCAACGTTTTTGAACCATTACAATGTCATAGAATGAAAGTTTATTGATTAATTGTTAGTGTGAATTTAGTGCTAACAGTGCCAACTGAATGATAATAAGGTAGCTAGATGAAGATATAGTGAATGTAATGAATAATATGAATTTTACTGCCAGACTTTTCACCTATGACAATGGACTGGTGTTAAGAAAGCTGGAGAAACAAGAGGAATAGCACATTCTGGGATAAAAGGTTATCCTCAAAGCTTCAATAAACTCAGGTAAAGAATGTTGACTCGGCTTCACTAAAAGTTACTTGTGGTGTACCACAAGTTTCCGTGCTTGGTCCTAAACCTTTCACATTCCACATAAATCATAAATGTAATGCATTTGAAATCAAATAGTCCAGAATTAACTAAATAATACAACACTGATGATTGTAAAAACTTCTGAGTTTCAAGAAATTATTTTATAGAAATAAATTAATCCTAAATTATGGAAAGACTGAATTTGGAAGATTTCATTAAAGACAAAAATGAAATAAAGACACTCTTATGATCAATACAATTAACACAGAGTGTATATGAATGAAATCAGATTTTATTTTGCGGGATAACTGACTATAACTTGTGCTATAGCTCTCTAATAGTCCTATATAAGAAGTATGGGGTGTGAAATAAAACTAAGGCTAATCTGATTTACATTATATAGAATAAAGTGGTAAGAATTATAAATGGTTCTTTCTGACTAACATTCATTAAATCTCATGCTTCAAAATACAATTAAGAATGAAGGCCCTGATAAAAACAAACAACGATCTCCTTCCAAACAGTATTTAAAAGTAGTTAGAAATTGAAGAAATAAATATCAAATTGGAAGAAAATGTATGTTTGATGTAGAAGTCCAAACAGATTATTAAAAAGATATCCATCTGTTCATAACGTCCATAATAAATAAAGAAAAAAAAACATTGTTGGCAAACTAATGTGAATGTGAAGCTTTAATATGATTGTCTGTGAGACTGTGATTTTTCCTAAATTAGTACACATTTTCAGGAATCTATCCCTATTTATTTTGTTTTCTTTTTTCTGTTTGGTCATAAAAGTTAAGTGCTGCCATAAATGTTAACGAGCAGGAATTAAAAAATTCATATAACATTTAAAGTAGGTGTGAGAATTCAGGCACTCTTGAGAGCCCTCTGTTGGATTATACAAGGGGTTGGTTCGCTGATGCTTTGGGCCGGCTGTTATTTTTGACGAACAATCTGGATTACTGAGCAAAGCAACACATAATCTAAGAAAACTGAAGAAAGTGCAACCCAGAACAACTGGGGACGCGCCTCATTACGTGCTCACACGTCCTCGGTTGCTGTAACATCAACATCCGTTGCGTCTAAAAACCGGATTTTTATAAACATACTCCGGTTATATGCCACCGGGAACCCCTGCAGCAGCCATTACGCATTGATTTGGCGCTGCACAACGCTCAGCCAGGCGTCACATCTCTGCAGCTGCATCACCCAAACAGAACCAGAGAGAGAGAGAGAGAGAGACGTCTCACGGCCCAGCAGGCTATCCAACATTATTTCCTCTCCTCCTGCCCGTACATCTTCCAGCTTTTGCATAAACGGCCAATTACCTTGTCGGTAAGCTGATCTGAGGCTCGGTGAATCTTCTCCTTGTTCAATTCATTTCCCTGTGACGCGCAAACATAAACAGGCCGAGCAGCGGCGGTGTTTTCCTCCGCACCCGTTCATCGTGCGCGCACCGCGTTATTGATATGGCCCCGCATCCACACAATTGATTTTTATGCTTCCCTCTAGCCACCTTGTGCAGTTGAGAGATATCTTTATTCGCACGAAAAGTGAAATAAGTGCGTAATAAAACGGTGATATATTAAATTCGTTTTTTTTCCCCGTGTCGCGCTTTTATTATGAGCCATTTTTCATGTTTATTGAATTGAGACCCCGGCGATCAACGTCGTCGCTTCAGGCGGATAAAGGTTAAATAATCTGTGCAAATCAGATGCGCCACTTTTCACAGCGGATCCTAGTTATTTATATGTTTAATACATCTATCTATCTATCTATCTATCTATCTATCTATCTATCTATCTATCTATCTATCTATCTATCTATCTATCTATCTATCTATCTATCTATCTATCTATCTATCTATCTATCTATCTATCTATCTATCTATCTATCTATCTATCTATCTATCTATCTATCTATCTATCTATCTATCTATCTATCTATCTATCTATCTATCTATCTATCTATCTATCTATCTATCTATCTATCTATCTATCTATCTATCCATTTCATTCATTTGTGTTGCAATGAGCCAATCAGCGCCTTTTAACCAGCCCTATGAGCTGCACATTTCCCGACAATGTCAGCTAATTTATGGCTTCATTCTCCCACAAACTGCACCAAATCATTGCTTCATCCCGCCTCGCTCGCGTAAATCTGCCCAGTGTTCAGTTGTGCTGCTAAATGCAGAGGTGCAAACGTGCAGGCCCCCAACAATCCGGATCATGTCACTGTATAGCAACCCGGTCTTGTTCACTATTTGATGTATTTTGTTGGAGTCAGTTTTTTTTTTTTGTTACCAGCTTTTGATGGTTCATGTGGTCTTTTTAATTGCATGAACAGTGACTCGCATAATTATGACCACCATGACTTTAAAATCCTCTGCTGATATGTTCCCAAATAAATCCTGCAGCAGACGCTTCCTAAAGTGTCCAAATCCGTCACTGCCCTTCAGTCTCTGGCCCAAAAATATATCTGGGGAACCTTACAGATTAATTATCCTAATTTGATTGAATAATATAATTTAATAATAGTGAATAAAGGGAGGAAAATAGGGCTGTTGGTTTAATGTATTAGTTTATTGCAAAGTCATGGAACTATGGAGGTCCAGCAGTGTCACAATTCAATAAATACATTTTCATTTAAACAACAGCTTTAATGTATCAACAATCAAGGAAAGTGAAAATAAACATAAATGATAAATAGACATTCAAACAAATGTACGCAAAGTTCATAGCTACAACTTTTTCATCAAGACGATTATTTCTTTTTAAAAAATAACACATCCACAGATCGCCTGGAGTGGTGCAGAATGAAAGTATAAATTTTACTGAAAAATAAATATATAGTAAAAAAACATTATTGTTTGATACATTTTGGTTGGTCCAAAATATTGAAGTCATGTGAGAAAGAGCTCAGCTGTGGCCAGATCATGGTAGCTCCGGGATATCGATGAGAAATGGCTTATCAGTGTTACGTCCCACATTCATGCGGACCATAAAATGAAGCAAAATGAGGATGAACGTCGTCAAGCTTTTGAATGTTGGTGCCAACTTGAGGAAGCAAAGGGGCTCAGGATCCACGTGGAGGAGGATTTTCCTTCTCAACTGCTAAGTTAAATGTTTGCTAATTCTAACCATTATGCAAATGCTGGCAAACAGTACAGTTGAAGTTTGGAACGAAAGCAGGAGAGTGTAAGTGCGCCACCTGCTGGCCGGGAGGAGTTAAGGTGGTAGGTATCTCCTTTAATAATTATATATTATAGTTTTACATATAAATACACATCTAATAATTTTGTGCTGCAGCACATCATTAGGTTATTTGATTGTCAGACTTAAGGCCGAGACACACCAAACTGTCCGATCCGACGGAAAATGGAATCATATGAAGTCGTAGAAATTAGACCTGGTTGAAGTGAATGGGGCCGGGCAGACTCGTTTGCGGTTCTACGTTCCTGGATCTGTATTGGAGCTGCGCAGTGATTTGATGGAAGAATCATGAGTCAGACAGGAAGAGAGACACGTTGGCAAAGTAATACACATCCGCTCTGGGGAAAACAGAGCAAAAATCTTTTAAACGCAACATAAACTGTACACAATTTCTGGCTAGGTCCATCCCCATGTAGGTCGTCCGGAAACACACACCTCAGCATTGTTGTACCAGGAGCTCAACGAACGAATGTACGAAACATTTCAATAAACAGTACTTACCCATGATAGGACATCAGATATAAAGACAGTTTAACAGCGATGTTCTTGGAGCTTGTTTGAGAAGCTAATGCGGCTTTGCGTTTACCACCCGGTTGTATCCGGTTGTCCGTAGAGGGATCCTCTATACAACCAGTAGGTCAGGATAAAAATCTGTACGGATCTGTCCGTTGGATCAGATGGTTTGATGTGTCTTGAACTTTACCCATTAAAAGGAATAGGCAGAGCTAACATCGCCTTAGTCAAGATAATTTGTTGGAAGTGAACTTAGCAGTTTAACCAATCAGAAACCCGTTTTTTTGTTGCAAAGACAAAGTCAGTAAAAAGAAGTATCTGTGAATTTAAGTCAAATTAAAATAACAACTTAATTTAACTATAGATAAAACGATTAATTGTGATTTAAAACAATTATGGACATGGTCATTTATTTTATTTTTTGTTTTATTTGAATGATTACTAGTTAACTTCTTTATGCATTTTGAAACTCGATGGGTCACAATTAAGGTAAATTAAACCTTCATGTTATTCTGGAAAAGACTGGATTTCTCAAAATATTTTACCATGGCGCAGATTTAATTAGAGATGCGCTCATAACGCCTTTTATGGCCAAATTGTACTTCCGGTATTCTTTTTGGTTGGAATCAGAGCACTTTTTAACGGAATAAGTTAAAAAGTGATGCAGGTTCTTTGACAAACGTAGAACTCAAACAGAAAACGAAGATGTGACCAGATGGTCCCTATCCATCATTGTCGCTGGTGCATTTGGAGGTAGAAAGCGATGCGAGTCGTGCAGGTTGACCCATTTAATGAATAGGGAAATAAATCTACGTTTGACCTGCCAATTGCGGACTTCTGGTCGATTGATGCGTCTTTAGTTTCAGTTTAAAAGCGCAATAACGTCGGCTCAAAACGCAGTATCCTAGAGCACCAGGAAAAGCTGCGCACAACGTGCTGCGGCCTCTTTAAGACATCCGAGCAAAACAACTGTCCTGATGGGGGAGGAGAGTGAGGGATGAGAGGGAGGGCTGGCTGGTTGAATGGCTGATTTTGACGCTGTTACGCAGAGGGCAATCTCACCTGCTGAAACGCTTGCAAGTGCACTTCGCCATTCAGCACAACAGAGCCCTCTTTCAGCGCTCACCTCCAATTAATATCCGAGCCTGCGAGGTCAGCGCTTTATTGTTGTTGTTTTTTCCGCCCCGTTTTTCGCTTCCTCGGGCTTGTCCCGGTTTTTTTTTCCCTGTCCTGTGTTCGTTTTGATCTGAGGAAATCGGCTACTTTGCCATGTTCCCTGCGTATGGATTGCCTGTGCCAGAGTAGGCGAACAAAGCGCATCAAGTCTCTCCAGAGAACTGGTTCTTCTCAGAACCCCGGATTTTTTGCTCAGTGAGTAAACTCTGGATAATCTTCGCGCATCGTCGACGGGGTATTTTTTTCCCCTCGTTGAAAGGTTTCCCTGTTTCTAATACACGGATAGACTGCTCTCAAAGATGGATAGGATAAGCGTTTTTTTAGCCAGACGGATTGGCATTTAATTTAGGAAACACCCGCTCCCACTGCTGGACAGAAATAATGGCATGATTTTGGATAGCACCGGACGCGTTGTTGGTTTCCTGGGAGTTGATGCTCAGATTGAACAGAACAGTCCTCCAAGAGCAGTCGTTTCATTTCCCTAGACTCGAAAACACCCCGTCTCTAGAAAATCCTGTGAGATCGCCACTGAAATGGAGCACACCGGGATCGAGGAGGTGAGCCAGACACACCAGCAGCAGCATGAACCCATCAGCTTCGGAATCGACCAAATCCTCAACAGCTCGGACCAGTCCAGCGGCTGCATGCTGCCCAACCGGACCGGCGACCCGGATTACGCGCTGGCCCCCAACGTGTACAGCAACGGCTACAACAGCGTCTACAACCCGGCCTGCTCCTACAACGTCAACATGAACATGAACGTCAGCATGAACATGAACGTAAACGTGAACTCCGGGAACTCGGGCGGGGTGATCCGGGTGCCGGCGCACAGACCCATGCCGCCCCCGCCTCCACCGTCGGCCGCTGCCGCGCCTCATCCGCCCCCCGGAATCCCCGCTGTGCACGGGATGGGGATGGGGAACCCGGCGAACTTCACCTTCCCGTGGATGGAGAGCAGTAGGAGGTTTGCCAAGGACAGACTAACAGGTAAAAAATAAATAAATCTCCCGTCATGTTTTTTTTTACCCCCTTCTTTAAGATGGAGTTACGTCACCCAATCGCATCCTGTTGAAATTCAAAACGTTTAGTCACTGTAACTGTAATAAATAGAAAAGGAGAGATGAGTTGTGCAGGCGGGGCGGTGCGGATGTTTTAATCTTTATGTTGTAATCTATAACGCATCATATAGACGCTCACAGAGTCTCTGTTATTATGCTGGAAGGGCAGCCTGATGAACGAGAGCAGAAATTGACACAGACGTGCTGATGAATCAGTATTGGACAATCACTCTCCATTTACAGCGGATGACGGATAACGACGCTCTCCATTTTTTTCCCTTTATGAGGATGAATGATTTTTTCCTTCATCTTTGAGACACTGGAGAAAGCAGAAGGATGAGTTACAGACATAATAACATGACAAAATTATTATTATTATTATTATTATTATTATTATTATTATTATTATTATTATTATTATTATTATTATTAATTTAAACACATTTCTATTTACTTTTTCCTCCTGCCTGGAATTTCAACTACTTGTCGAAGTAACAACTCCAACATTGCAATTAACTCTACAAGCGTTATGGTTTCTGCTCCTAATTTTTGTTGTTCAAACAGAAACAAACCCCCCCCCCCCCAAAAAAAAAACAACAATAATTATAATGATGAGTATTTTTTTAATCAAAACTATAGTTGACACGTCTTTATATATATATATATATATATATATATATATATATATATATATATATATATATATATATATATATATATATATATATATATATATAACCTTTTAATGACCACATTTACACCTCTAAAAAAAAAAAAGCTAAATATACACTCTGAGTCCTTATTTGCATTTTGAGTGGAACTTTCAGAAATGTTGGCTTTTATATATATTATAATAACAAATGCAGACAAAAACTTAAAATATGAGATGTCAATTTGCAAGAAAATAACAGCTAAAATTCATACATAAACTAATGCATTAAAAGATGTGACAACATTTTCTTATATTAAACATGTTACCTTATTAAATGTTCTTAGTAAATTGATTTTGATTTGCAGTTTTCAATGATAATCTTAGGATGAAAATGGGAAACATCCTGGAAATGCGCGTAGGCGTCCTACTCTCCACGCATTAAATATTCATATTTCAGCTCCTGCTACCTGATTAATTATTCAATGGTGGACGATATGTCATCTGCAAAAAGATACAGTGTAAATAGACTTATCAATTTTACTCATAGTCACAGAGGGCCCCTCGTTTAATTCCTCTCTGCTTTGCGTAATTATTCCGCTGCTTATATTCTTTCCTCTGTATTGATCACCCAAAGACCCTGCATGGTCCTTTCCGCCAGCAGGACGCAGAAACATCACAGATTTGCTGCGCTTTGTTTCCTATAAAAAGGTTTACATCATCTCTCCTTCTGGCAAGTTTGAATGTCTCTCTCCTCCTTTCCAAGATGAAACCGGAGGAGGCAAAAAGCGCTCCAGTGGAGCTCAAATCAGCTCAACGTTTTGCCAAAAGGCTTTTGCGGCGAGTAATTCTGCCGTTCATTGGAGCTCGTTTTTGCGGGGATGTAAACGAAAACCTGCAAACTGCGCTGCAGACTCTCGTTTTTCACCACGCGTGGGGCAGAAATTCACCACCGTTCACCACGGGGGCCAAACGCACAGCCAGACAGGCGTAAAAAAGAAAATAAAGCTGCAGAGGACGCCGTGAGGCTCACCGACGCATGAGCAAAACGGACTGAGACCCAACCAGCCAGACCTGATTTATGTTCTAGTTTAGATTTATTTTGTATGAATATGGTCAATCTAACCCTTTAAGCAATTTGACAAATGCATTTTTTTTCTTTTTGTAAAAGCAGTTGAGTTTAAGGTTCAGGGTTAATGTTTCCTTCTTTATTTTCTAATTTTGTAAAATTTACGGAGGCCTTAAAATAAATTAAAAAAAATATCACAAAACAACAACAAAAAAGAAAACAAAACCAATACATACAAATAAATAAAATATATAATTTAGGTTTAATGGTTAACATCCCATAGAGCTGAATTAAAGTGTAAAATTCATATAAATAAGCAGCAATGTTTGTTACTAAATATGACATCAATGTTTAACGTTAAAAATTGATAAAACAAGCAACACAATATAGAACGAATAAACAGGTAGATATATAATAGTGTTCAAGTGTTTTTTAAATCTATTGTAGAGTCGAATGTGAGCAGAATTTACTTAAATTAATAAATCCGAACAAAATCGAAATAATCCAAGTAATAAACGACCAATTGTAGCATCCACACATCCGCTAATATTAGGGATAATGATGATCATGATTACCATGCATCAATAATGTGGATTATTGACGCATTTCAGTGCCATGATGCAGATGAGCAGCTCCATAACTCACCCAGCAGCAATAAAGCATAATTACAGCCTTTCTCTGTGCAGTGACAGAGTTAACTCCTCCCTGTGCTGCTTGTTTTTATCTCAGTGTGACGGAAACCAGAGTCCTTTCCTTTTTGTCCCGTGTTGTGTAATAAATAGCAATGTATGTTCACGTTATATTTCAATATCCCCCCTAAGAATCCTTCGCGGATATATTTATTAGATTGCTGCAGAGGTAATATCCGCAGTGGGGAAGGGAGGCGCTGTCACAGAGAAGTGTTATTAAGTATAAGTGGTTTTATTATGGGAAACATATTCTCCACGGTGGCATTTTTAGATTTTTTTTCTTTCGATAATGCCTATGCTAAATTGTGTTACGGAGAAAAAGAGATGTTGTTTTTCCACCCCTTTCATTTTTGTTCTTGATTTTTTCCCCCCCGTTCAGTTGATAAAGGAGTACAGCTCGAGTTATTTTTGGAGGATTTTTGTTTTTATTCGCTTTTTCTTTTATTTTGTAAGGTTTCGTGTACTGAGCTGTTAAACTGATTACATGTTTTCATGTCAGCCCTAAAAAAAATTATAATTATGACACACAATTACTACAAGCAATATTTTTTATTATCATAAATTTAACATGCCACTGTTTTTTATTGAGCCCTACTGTAAATAGTGTTTTATTACATTTAAATCCAAAAACGTAATATGTAACAGCAAAATGTCACAAATGCTGCTGTTATTCTGCAAACAATGATAATATTATCAAAAAAAGTTTTGCATTGACAATTTTAGTCATAAAGCATGAAATGAGTTATTTTACTGCCATTTAATTTGTATTCTGCACAGTTTCCACAGCCTTGGGTGTAAAGCTTTTACATCTGGCTCATGCATTAAAACAGCTCGATATGAAACTTAAGTTCAGCTGCATTTCAGACGCTGTGAAGCAATGCCTTGCTGCAGTTGGCATCTCCAAAAGAGCCTGCAGCTCATTTGGTTGCCTCTGAACGTGCTCGTATGTGCCTGGCCCATTAGTTAGGCCGCAGATGGCCTGAAATAGCCTCCTAATGCAGGATTATTTGGCCAGACCTGCTGCTGGGAGCAACAACAGGCCTCCTCTGTGCTCTCCCTCCGTGACCCATAAGGCTCCAAGCTGATTTAGGCAAAAAGATTCTCTAAAAGTCAATGGTAATGGCTGTAATGGTGTTGCAACCCACTTATAGTGAAGCTATAGAAATAAAACTGGGTTTTTGTTTGCTTAAAGTCTTGATTAAATACCAGCGAGGGTTGTCCATATCCCAAAAGGTGCATCAGTTGGGTGCAATTGCCATTTTATTATTATTGAGCGATTATCTGAGTGCGCACATAATGTGAAGTTGTGTTACGATGCAATAAAAATATCATAGAAGATTAAAAATAACAATAAGAGAAGAGAGCAGAGAGGTCAGGGTCAGGCCTGCTGCGAACGTGCAGCTTTGACGCCGAGGCTGCGCCGCTAATTTCCACGCCGCTGATGTAAACTTTATGTGACCCGCTGTTAGAGCAGAATCTAGCTGCTCATCTTTTCCTTACAAATCATTTGCTCGTGTGTGCCTCAATTTGCCAATCGTGTTCAGCACCATCAGGGGACTCTGGCAGCTCCTTGGAAATGACTGCAGCACCAGTAATAGCTTCGTGTCCCATTTCCCATCCAAATTGTCATCGTGTGTGCTGGCAAATGAATTTTCAGCTCGCTGAAACTCTCTCAGCAGCAGCAGCAGCAGCACACAGCCCCCCGGGGGGGACACCTATGCAGATGTTTTCATATTCATTTCGGCTCCTGGTGATCTTCTCTGACAAAACAAAAACAAATAAACACCCTGTAAGACAGCCGGCAAACAGCTTGCTAGGGAAAAAAAACAACACAAACACGCACGTTTTTTTTTTTTTTTCTTTCTTGGTTTATTTTAGCATTTTATTTCCATTCAGCCTCGGAACGAGAATGGCTGCAGAGTGGATCTGCGACGAACGATCCCATTACATTTATCGATCATCTGTTTACCCACGGCTGACAAAATAGACAGGATTCATAGATATTTTATGATGCAGAGGATAAGCTGTCATTAATATCCTGCATGCGAGGTGCAGAAAAGAAAAACACTTATGGTGAGCGCTTTATTTTTAGTCATTTATAGAGACACAAATCAAGAAAAGGAAACAAAAAGCTACGTACAACATATTTTCAGACTAATCAGGCTTAACCAGTTGTAGTTTTTATGCTTCTCTTAATTGAAGATAGGCAAAATGCTAAAAAAGGAGGTGAAAAGCTATTTTTTGTGTAATTTCATCAATAGAATAAAGGTTTTATGAATCTTGAATTGTGTTTTGACCAATCCAGTTAATGTATGGCCAACAAACTTATTCAACTAGACTGATTCCTTTATATCAGACTAATTAAAATAAAACACAGTGTAACAACCCCCTGAATAGGCCCATGCTGGAAGCTGTGGGTTAGATTCCTCCAGCTTAATTGTCTAGCT
Source organism: Fundulus heteroclitus (assembly GCF_011125445.2). NCBI lineage: Eukaryota > Metazoa > Chordata > Actinopteri > Cyprinodontiformes > Fundulidae > Fundulus > Fundulus heteroclitus. Next base: position 11,194,079 of record NC_046383.1, read on the forward strand.
CAGGGGTTTGCAACCTTCACAATATAAAGAGGCATTTTTGCTCCAAGTCTGCCTAATTAAAGCTCGTTTAGAGACACAAATGTGACCTTTTGAAAAAAAAAAAATCTTATTTTTTTATAAACATCTACTATAAGGAACGTGTTATAATTTTTTAAGAAATACCACTTTATTTTTATTTTAGATTAAAAAAAAAGATTTCTACATTTAAACATGTTCGAAGGGATCTTATTATTTGTAGAAAATTATGTTTAAAAAACCCCACATAGTTTCCAACAAAATGACAAGAAAAATAGATCAAAAAATATAATACTGGTAAAATAAAAGCGCTAAAACCAGCATTTGTTATTATATTTATACTTAAAATCACTAACTGGTTCTGTATCATTTAAAGCTAACGTTACTTAGAGCCGTAGTGGAAAGTCCAACCAGCCACTTGTAGCTCTGGAGCCGCTTTCACCTTGATAAACTCTTATGCACCATTTACTGCAAAAATGCAATCAAAATGTGTTTTTTGGCCGTAGCTGAGGTAGTTGTTTTGTTTTTTTTCTCCCGTCACTCTCAGATGGAGCGGCGCCCTGGGTTGTCAGCCATATCCCTCATAAAAAAAAATACATGAAATATGTGGTGAAAATCTGTATCGTTTGCATGTAAATCCTCTCGCTCTGGAAATATCTAACAGCTTTAGAGCTTTAATGACGCAATTAATGTTTGACCTACTTTTTGTGCAAATTCTCTGTTTAAACCAGATACTACTTTGTTTAAGGAAAATCTGCTCCTAGCTTCTGTATTTCATTCGTTTTTTTCTTTCCGACATTAAAAACTCATTCAAAGTTTTTACGGATGGCCTGTTTGTGTTTGATTTATCTTTATAACCCCGCAAGTCCTCTCTCATTTTCTCTGAATGAGACATATCTCATTTTGTGGTTTAAAAAAGACCAACTTTAAGAGAGCAGCAGTAAATGTCATTAAAGTAGAGTCTGTTCATCATTTAGGACTCCTTCATGTGATTAGCCGCTGTGGGTTGGTGCCAGCCCGGCTGCTGCTGTACTCCAGATGTGGGACCTGACTGTGTCTCCCTTTCCTTTAGGGGAGGAGGCAGAGGAGAGCCGAGCTGGGGAGGCCACAGGGGGGCCGGAGGCTGCCGGGTCCCTCTGTCCTCTCCCCAAGGGAGACATCGGCAGAGTCCCTGTCTGGAGCACGGTGGAGACATTAGCCAAATGCTATTACCCCGAGCTCGCTCACCTGCGAGACAGCAATGGCCTTCTGGCAGACTATCCTTTTCCAAAGGGGGCTTGCCCAGGTGAGTCACCCCCACCCATTACATAACCATGTCTTACCCATTCAGGTGATCTCTTTTGAAACATTACGTTGGCTTGGCTAATTTTCGTGAAGTCCGTCATACTTATTCATCTGCGTTCCGCATGCTTGCATTTCCAGGTAAAACGCACATCAGCATCATTATCAGCATCACTTATTTAAAAGCAGCTCTCAGAAACACCAGAACTGTGAACTGAAATTCACATCTTAGGTCTTTTGTAAGAGTGAAACGTCTTGACCTCTCCTGCCCCGTTTTCCAGCCGCCCTCTCGCCCTTCTCCGTGACCCGCCGCATCGGCCACCCGTACCAGAACCGGACGCCGCCCAAGAGAAAAAAGCCCCGCACGTCCTTCAGCCGCGTGCAGATCTGCGAGCTGGAGAAACGCTTCCACCGGCAGAAGTACCTGGCGTCGGCTGAGCGGGCCACGCTGGCGAAGGCCCTCAAGATGACCGACGCACAAGTCAAGACCTGGTTTCAGAACAGACGGACAAAATGGCGGTAAGACTGCGGCAAAGGGGGAAGGGATATTCATCCACCGGGGAGTGAAGCAAGTCCTTTTTCTGTTCTACTTGTTCCCCCTCCCACAGTCTGATTCCTCGAAGTGAAACAAAGAGGCTTCAGACGTTTTTACCTGACAATCGCGCTTTGCCTCTGTCATAACTCGACAGCTTCAGGATGTCACCGCCTTTCTGAACATGCCCACCAAAATCTTACCCGAGGCACACCTGGCTGAAGCTGCAGCGTTCAAGGGCTTGTAAAACACGACACCTTTTCTGCTTAGCCTAGCTGCCTGTCGAGGCCGGATCACTTGACTAAGCACAATCACTGGTGCGCCTCCTGAAAGGCCTTTTAGAAAGCTGCTGTCCAAAGCAATACTGAAACACTCACAGGAGGAGCCGTCTGCCAAACACACACACACACACACACACACACACACACACACACACACACACACACACACACACACGCTTCATCCTGACTGTTGTTTATAGCCATTTGGAGGTAAATGAGTAGAAAATCTAATTATAATGCACTGCCCATTGTTAAAGGAGCAGGACGCATATTTCAGAAGCAAATTACAGAGCGTTAAATTACCTTAAGACATTACCTTAAGGGCTTTCACGTTTAAACGACCTTAATGCTTTCCTAAATGTTTTTCATATTCATTGCACTTGAAAAACATTTAAAAAAGGTTTTTTGCATGTTGCCGTAAATGTACTGGCCGTATGTACATTGCCTTACGTGAGTAATCACTGCTCTTTATACATTGCGTTACATTATAACCACAAACGTCATTATATTTTCTTTGGATTTTGTGTGACAGGGCAAACACATTTTGCATAAAATGTGGAAACAAATTTATAAATGTCTAAATGTGGTGCATAAATTAAAATCTAGAGAGAGCAGCTTAGATTTACTCGTTACTCACTTTGTAGAGCCACCTTCTGCTGCAATTACAGCTGTAAGTGTTAGGGAGCATGTCTCTGGCTGCTTCACACATCTAGAGACTGCATTTCTTTTCAAAAGAACTGTCAGCGAACGTGAATTTTTATGTATTGACACAGATTCTCAACCAGATTTAGGGCAAAGCATGTCTGACACACAGATGTGGTTTTGAGCTATAAACCATTCCCTGGCAGCTCCGGCTGTAAGTTTAGGATCAAGTGTTGTTTAGCCTCCAGCAACTTTTCTTCCACGTTTGCACTAAAAAGCATCCCCACAGCATGATGCTGCCACCATTATGTCTCACTGATAGTGTGTTCAATGTGTTAGTGTTTCTATCTATACCCAGATTACATTACAAACAAACTCCTTTTCCTAATGAGGCAATTTTATGTGGAGCAAAAACAGAAAAAGGGTTTGCATGCACTCGCCCTGCAATAAAACATATAATTATCTTTCCACCTCATAACCATGCATTACTTACTGTTAGCCTGTCTTACAGAACACCAATATAATGCATATTAAAGTTTGGTGTTTTTTACGTAATCGTGAAAACGTTCACGCGCTGCGAGGCTCTCTAATTTGTTGAATTTTGCTTTAAAGGTATAAAACGGTGGATTTTACACACGCGCGCGCACAAAAAGCTCCCAACAGTGACGTCATCCGCTCTGAGTCTGCAACACAGGTTGTAATAAAACGAGTCTGCTCGTAATAAAACACCAGCAGAGCGTATCCTGACTGAGCGGCCTGTCACGGGGGTAGCAGGGGAATTGGTTTAACTCGTTTTTCTGATTTCCTACTTTTGCTGAGATTTATGCAACGCTCCCCTCCGTTCGTCTTGCATCTGATCGGATGAGCGTGAGGGATGTCTTTGCGTGACGACCACGCTGGTAACAAGACGATGATCGAATCAACAGCCGGGGAATCGGATTATGATAATGCTGTTAACAATAATGTGTGGCTAATGGATGGAGGTTGGTGTGCGTGAAAGAGGGGGTGTTCAGAGGTGTGCTCCTGCTCGTCATTCTACCATTCGGGTTTCACTGTGGATTTGAAGAACATCGGCTGTTTCAGACACAACTCCCCTTTCAGGTTTATTTGCACAGGAATACAGATCAGTCCTCGTTTTTATCTCAGCTTGAAAACATTTGCAATTAGATCTGATTCGGTTCTTTAATCGTTTAGGGTGTAATATAAAGGCATCGTGTTATTTAGAGGTGGAGGCACAGTTTGGAAATCAAACATCACCACGCCAGTATCAACTCGTCAATTAATTGCTGTACTGGATATACAGGATATGCTTTACTGGTGTCACTCTGAAACAAACAGAGAAGCAGATGTAAGCTTTCACCTTGAGGCAGGATCCACCCCCCCTCCCAACGTCAGCCACAATCTCTCGTCAGCTCCTGTCACTCGTGTCAATCAGCAGCCATCTTGGCCTGGAGCTAAATCCTGCTGCACAGGAGCTGAATAAATATTCAGGTGCAGCAGCCTACTTGCAGATGAGCAGCTTTGCACCTGCAACGTGTTTCCTGCTCTATTTACTCGATTGTCACATCCTGGCGTCAGACTCTGTGTTGGAAAAGTATGAACATTCATCTTTTTGGGAATTAGTGTTAATTAAAGATGAACCTCTGCATTTTTCTAAGGATGTTTTTGTTGTGAATTTTATTTTTATTCAGATTTGAGCCCTGTTGTGCGTAAGGGTTTTGGTTGATGACATCTTTCAAAGAGCCTTAATTGTGAAAATATTGTAAATATTTTTGTTTTACTATAATCAAATAAACAAACAAAGTATAGCTAAGTCATTTCTGATTATACATTTTTATTTTATTATTTTTGCTCATATTTTCTTATCAGGAATAAACAAAACAAAAATATTTCTACATTTTCTGCAGTAGAATATTTTTATTAGGAATGCCATCTTAGATTTTAGCTCCTCTTTATGCAAATAATATATATTTATTTCTTACTGTATATATTAGTTTTCTCATTTTATAAGAATGTGTTCAAAATGTTAATTTTGGAAAAAACATGTGTGCAGTAAATAGTTTTCCATTATTTTTAACCATGTTTGAGACCTGAATTGATCTAAAAATGCAAAGAAAGTCCAAATTAAATACTAAAAATAGTACCTTGCTTAAAATGCAAAGGTGCTACATAAAGACCGTTTTCTTTAAATGCCCCGTTAAACTGTACATGACTTTGGTTTTAAACGATCCTCCACTCATGGTCCATCTCCTCCCTCCCGCAGAAGGCAAACTGCAGAAGAAAGAGAGGCCGAGAGGCAGCAGGCCAACCGGCTGATGTTGCAGCTTCAGCAGGAGGCTTTCCAGAAGACGTTGAGCCAGCCGCTGCAGCCGGATCCCCTCTGCCTGCATAACTCCTCCCTCTACGCCCTGCAGAACTTGCAGCCTTGGGCAGAAGACAATAAGGTGACCTCCGTCACCTCTGTGGCTTCTGTGGTGTGACCGTGTGGGTGTGAATGTGTGTCTGGAAGAGAAACGGGAGGGAGGGGGAAAGGGACAAAGTTTGGAGTGAAATGCCTTTTATCCAAGTGCCGTCAGTATAAAAGGACAAAAGTGAGGGATTTCCTCCCAAAGTCTTCTCGCCTATCTGGGAGATCATAGAGAGAGGAGAATGGTGCTTGCTTTTCAGGGAGAGACTGAGAGTGGACACTGCGCTTCCTCACACATTGATCATTACCAGCAACATGGTGGGGGGAGCGAACGTAGACAGAGACGGCTCTATGTTACTGTCAGGATCCACAAATAACACTGTGCGGACCTCAGAGCGCAGGAGCCGCACTTAGATGCTCTTTGTCAAAACTAAGCAAGTCTACGAGTGTTAATCTGAGAAATCTGAAGTCTGTTGAGTCATATCCTGCCTTACACCAAGTTTCCGCTTTTCCTTCAGCTGTCGGTCTAAAAGAGAAGAGGGCACTTTCCCCACTAAGTGCCAGGAAACAAACGGACACCTCTGTACATGCCCAACTTCCAAGACTGCCCCCTCATTTGCCTCCGGACCCCCCTCCCCCCCTTCTGCAAGGCGGCAGGAGGCTCATTGCCAGTGTTGGGAAATATACAGCCTCCACTTTTTTTTTTTTTTTGTTCGCTTCTGACTTTGTACAATGTAGTAAAATGCATGTTTCAATCCTTTTCTGTGTGCACTCAGAGGAACCACTGAAGTCAGCTGCGGTCGAGGTGGATCTCCTCCCCAGCTGCACTGCTCGAGTGGTAGCGGATTGGCCCTGATGATGGATTCCTCATTATGTTAAAATCAAAAGTGTTTTATATTAAAAGATATTGTGACTTTTTGAAACGACGACCAACCTCTCTCCTTTTCTTGCCTCTGTCTGTCTCTTGTTGGGTTCTTTCAGCAGCCGTTTGTTTTTTTTTGTTTTTTTATCACCATTATGAAAAAGACGCAATAATGCTTTATGATTTTAGGGAGCAGCCAGCCTCACGGGATTTGCTTGTGATTACGCATTAAAGTTTCAAACCACCCAAAGGTAAGATGCCACCGACCTGCATCTGTAAGGGAGCACGGAAGCTATTTTTTAATCCATAAAAACTGATGACTACAGCTCCCATGTGTGCATGTGGAGCAGGGCGGTGCCGAACGGCAGGATGAAAAACCCTCCATGGATGAATTAAAGTTTGAAATCAATACCAGCACAAGCTAAAACATGGGGACGGAGAATAGCAGTGGTTGTTCTCCTGTATCGCAAAGGTTTGAGATGAAGAATTTGTTTCTACAGATTCGTGTTGCACTTTTGATGGCAGATTTGTTCTGCAAAGATGGAAGAAAACTGAACTACATTACGTGTGTCATTCCTCCAGGTCTTCTCATGTTTTCCATTCTTGCTATTTTTCTTGTTTCATATGTGCTGTGAATTAAGAAAAATATTTGCATTTATACGTTTTTTCCATATGATTTTTTCCCCCCTGCTAGGTCAATCTACATTTTAAAAATACGGTGCTGTTAAAAAGTATTTGTCCTTTCACAGACTTTTTTTTTCTTTTTTGCTTGTTTAGACACAGTAAAAGAGAAATATGTCCAGGGTAAATGTAAAAAGAAGTTTTCAAACTTGTTTTTCATTAAGCAAAACAGCTTTTTAAACCAACCTGGCCCCATTGGAAAAATATATATTTAACTCCCTTTTTAAATCTGGAATTAACACCCCATTTTTGGAAAGCTGAACTCAATTTTAACCTACTGAGTTCTGCCCTGTAGAATTGCAAAATAGAACGAAATAGAACTTAGAATAAAAAAGATTTTTAAAATCTTAAAAAAAATTCAGGAACTCATTTACATCTATGTGTCTGGAAAAGATTATGATGTCATTTTGTATGTTTTGGGACTCCAGAAAACTACAGTGAAGGAACTTTAATCTGTAATGGAGAAAATATGAAACACTGAGAAATCTTTCCAGGAATTGCTGATTGACCAGAAATTTACTCCAGCGTTGCATTAAAAGCTCGTCCAGAAGAACACAGCAGAACCTAGAAGAACCTCCAAAGCATTGCAGGCCTCGCTTGCCTCAGCTGAGGTCAAAGATTCACGATTCAACAGCAGCAAACAGACTGAGCAGAAATGGCATCGAGAGGAGAGTCCCAAAGTCAAAACCACTCCTGACCACAAAGAAAACTAAGTCCAGACTCACATCTACCAACAGTCATCTTGATGTTTAGGAAAAATAGTCGACATACAGTGCTGTTTCCTGCCGAGGTATCGCCGCTATAAAATGAACACATCATCTCAGAAAAAGAGCATCATTTCAACAGTGAAGCATGGTGGTGGTAGAGTGATAGGATGGGAATGCTTTGCAGCATCACAACCAGCACATCTTGCTTTAAATGATGGATCCACAAATTCTGTTCTTTGTCAGAAAATCCTGTCGATAAAAGACTTCAGTTTGGCTCCTTGGGATCAAACACACTTTGGTAATGCAGCTGGACAATGATCCACAGCACACCAGCCGGCCTGATTTGGAATATCTTAAAAAAAAAAAAAAAGAAACAAATAACAAAAGTCAAACCTACAAAAAGTAAGAACTTAAATCCAGACTCCTTTGGCCTGCGCTTAAACAAGCTGTTCACATTAATCTATTAACAAACCTACAATGTGGCTGAATTTAAACAGTTCTGCCAAGAAGACATCAACATTCCTCCACAGCAACGTAAAAGACTCGTTCCCCGTTATGACAAATGCTTGATGGCAGCAGCTGCCACCAGGTGTTAGTGTGAGGACCCCCGCCTGTCTGGGTCCGAGCTTTCAGGTGAACTGGGCGTGGCCAGGTGTCCGCGACTCACCTGGAGCAGCTGAACCTGCTGTTCCCAGTCTATTTAAACCTGGCTGCTCCCCATAGAAGCTGCTCTGGCTGACTCTGTATACCAACTGTTACTTTATAGCAGCTTTTTTCTTTTAATGAATTCAATTATGGCTTTAAAGCTACTTTTAAAGATTCACTTGGCTTGTTTTTGTCTGATGACATTTGTTTGATGATATCAAACATTTTAGCATGAGAAAAAGGAAGAAACAGGATTACTTAAACCTAACCGGACGTGACCCACATTTCATGGTATTTATCAACCAAACATGATGCTAAAATGGAAAAGCTGTGTGTGGAAATCTAACAACTCCCTGCGCCTTCCACAGGATGGAGGCAACGTAGCAGCTGATGCTGCTCATCCGATGCACTTGATTAACCAATCACCTCTATAAATGTTAGGGAGGGTGCTTACCTTGATGCTCTGCTGTGTACAGGTGTGTGTGGACACAGAGCTGAGGTGGAAAGACATCAGCAATGAGCTTAAAGAAACAGCGGATACCGACCATCACTTTGAGAAAGGCAAAATGGCTATTTACAAGCTTCCTTCTGTATGAAACACAAGACTTCTGGATTAATGTGTCTTGAAAACAAATGAGACTAAATAGAGATGTCTGGCAGAAACCAAACCCAGCATATCAGCAGAATTGACTCATACCAATTCTGATGGTGATGATCTGGGCTTTATAGGCCCTTTGCACCTTGCAGTCTCTGAGTCAACCTTAAACGCCTCTTCGTTGGCCTGCTGTCTGACAGCTGACGCTTGGCTAAACCTGAGGCACGCTAAAGATAAAAGCCATATTGTATAAAAAAAAAATGACAGGGCGAAAAATTCCTCCCCTGCGATGTGAAAGACCGAAGAGGTCCTACAGAAATCCTCGGGTCCTTGCTGCAAAGCGTGGGTTTCATCTCGCATCGCTTATTATCGCCACGGTTTTTGCTTCCTAGCTAATTAAAATTCAGTTCCAAGTCAAATAGGCTCTATTGATCCCAGAGGGAAATTAAATGTTGCTGTAACTCCTATTGATCCAAATTCTTCAAAGAGTTGTTGTAGGTAGTGATGGATGTTGGCAGGGAAAATCTCCTGTAGCGATCCGCATTGCAGCGGATTTGAAGAAGCCTCTGACTGAGGATACTCTGTTTGTTGTTGGTTTTTGTGCTCTTTGAGTTTTATTTTAACATTTCCAGAACTTGGTCCTTATCATTCTTCATAAGCCTGCAAATAAACCCTTCAGTTGAAAGAGCTTGTACTTTTTACCATGACTATATGTGTGTTAGTACAGTGTAGGCATAATGATAAGAGCTGACGAGCTTTAAACTGAACAGTCATTCCTGTTTTTGGAGCCTCGCCTCCGGGTCCCATTTGGGTCCCATTGTAGTCTTTGTCAATCCTCACCACCGACACGCCAGACAGCCGTAAACAGTTTGCTATCAGCCCATCCACTTTATCGTGGAAGTGTTTATCATCTCAGTCATAACACACACAAAAAAACAGTCTGTTTAGAAGAGCAGTAAACATATCATTCAGGTTGCCTGCTTGTAAATGAACCATCATACCCACAAACGTCACAGGAAATGCTCCCCGCTGTGCTTTGTCTCTTCGCCACGGCACCGAATCGCTCATTTTCACTGAACCGTGAGCGCAACGCCGGCCTCCTGTTAGTTTTGGCAGTAGCTGCTGCGGCTGACAAATACCGCGTCTCACATAGCGTGCGTGTTTCGCAAACCTCACTGGAAAGGCGCTCCTTTTTGTTCGCAGACGACTGGCATCTGCCTGCATAAGCCTCCTCGGATGAGCTGGGGCCAATGTGATGACCTGGTTGGGAACGGCTGTCTGCGCATGCAGCCACCCCGGACAACGTAGGCCAGCGTAGGTCAGGTTCTCAGAGCGTCCCGCCTGGTTAGGATCCTGTCAGTAGCAGGCAGCTCTCCAGGTGACGCCTCCTCAACCCCCATTTCCTCGACTCCATCCTGCTTTCATCTCTCGCCCTCAGAGGCATTGAAGACGTGACTTGGCCCATTTCTGAAAAATTCCTTCCTTTGCTGTTTTCGTACCCGTGCATTGTGTTCTCCTACAGGTGCTTAAAGATCCCCCCCCCCCACACACCCTCTTTCCGCTTCCACCAAAGCGCTGTGTCCTTATCCAATAAAATGTCACCGCACGAGATGAACAAGCACACAAGACTCATGGTCTATCAGGCTTTCCATCAAACACTTTGTTTTGAACAGAGGCACCGAAAAGCTATTCACCGCGCAGAGCTATGTGTCACGCTCTGTCTATACACAACAGAGTAAACATTTAAGGCAACTCCTAGATCTTTTATCGCTGAAAACAATTAAAGTCTGAGTTTTAGTTCAAAAATTAAACAATCGCTTTAAAAACCTATCCACTTTTATGGTAATCAAATAAAAGTTCTGTGCATAAGCAATAAAAATCCATTCACCCCCTTTAAGAAAAAACCTGATTGACGCCTTCCCGCAGGAATAATTTAGTGACCTTAACGTCTTTCTGGCTACCAGATGTAATAATATCACCCTGTGGTGCTTCTCACCCGTTTTATGCTTTGACAGCTGCTTGATTTCAGAGGAAAGCAAACACTATTAAAAAGTGCCAAAGTGTATTAGCTCACTGCTAATGTGCTGACACGTGAGGCTTTGTTGACAAAAGCCTTCACGGTCCTTGATGATGAAATCCTGCCACGGTCCGTTAGCTTGAGTCACTTGGAAAATAAAAATAAAAGTGGATTTTAAGAGTAATCCCGCTGAAGGCAAACATGGGAGCTGTGGCTATTGTAGCACTAAACCAATATATGCATGAAAGAATCCTGTATTCACATGATATTTGGCTAGCAGTAGTATATAAGTGAGTCTTGAAAGGCGTGTTTGTTAAATAGTTTTTTCGTGGGTAAGTTTAACTGGGAACAAACATCGACAGCAAAATGAAACACTTTTAGGCTCTGGGGAAAAGTTGAAAGTGTCATCATCTCTAGGTGTTTGGATTTTGGTTTTCCTTGTTGTTCATTTATGTTTGACAAGTCCAGCCATACACTAGTGTTATTATTGCCATTAAGGTCTTGCCATACCCTTTATTCCTTTGTGTAGTATCAGTTTAGAGCTTTCCATTGCGCTTTTGGATTTATTCCTCTTAGATTTCTGTTAGTCTTTCCATCTTGGTTCTTGGTTCTTTGTGTCCTAGCTCAGCTTCCTCTGTGTTAATTAGTCTCCCTCCTTCAGTTTCCCTGCTTTTCTTCTGCCGCGGCTGCTCCACATTTTCTCTGATTGCTCTTCTGGTTCCTTTTTCCAATCATGCCTCAGTATTTAAGCAGCTGATTTGTCTTTGTTCAGATTCCTGTGTTACCCTGTTTGTTATCATGCCTGTTATTCAACCTGGGCTCCACGACCTGTTCCTCCGGCCGTTGCCCTTGTAAGTTTCCTTATTTATTATTAAAACCTCTGTTTTTCCCACAGCCACCATCTGCACTTGGGTTCTTTTCATGCTAAAACATCACCTAAATAAAAAATGTAGATTTTTTTTCTGGTTTGATTTCTTCAGCATTTTCTGCTGTTTGATTTTTGGTTCTGAACATAAATACAATGTATTTTATCTTTTATAGTTTGGGGTTAAAGACATTTTGCAGTAGCGACTGGGCCGGATGAAAAGATCCATTTCTTTAACGGAAATATTCTTATACTCTGAACGCTGCAGGACTAAAAACAACCAGATTTAGGTTATTTTAAAACAGGGTTCTGTGTCAAGTTAAAGGTTTGACCCAGTACACTTGGTCTGGGTTTCTACTCTTAAAATGTAAATGTTTATAGCTGCCTGTAAGTCTATGGCAATTTACAGGCAGCCAGTTCATCACAGGGCCACACAGAGGCACAAAAACCATAAAAAATGCATGTACATACTTACACACCGAAGGGGAATTTAGAGGGATAATTTAACCCCGACATGCATGATTTCGGACTATGGCAGGAAGCCATAACACCAGGAGAAATATGCGCGTGGGGAAGAGGAGCAATGGATACCCCTAAAAATTAGGCCCAAACACACAATGCATTATGGGCCACATGCATGTCCGTTTCTATAAATGTGAATCTAAGCGAATGCAATTCATAAATCAATGAGAAGCTTCAAGAAATGTCAGCATTTATTTGATTAAAACCTAAACAGATAAATTTGAAACCTACCCTTCCTCCCCCGTACATATCTGACAAAAACACTGTTTAAAATATTTCCTGTGTTAACTTTAAGACCAGTTCTTCAGAGTTACAATGTGGAAAAGTGTTAAAATTGTAGTTTTTATGATGTAAGCCATTGATAAATCATTTTAAATCTTCCATGTATAGTTTAACATTTAACCTCCCCTTTTACTGTAAAACAACAAACCTATTTATTAGCATTAAGTTACCATTAAGAGCAGCACAATTCCACCATTTTCTCCTGTCTCTGCTCTGTCAACAGTGATGAGGCTCCTTCCTGTCTCTTTTCTGGAACGCTCCTCCTTGATACCAGTGAAGAAATGACTCAAACAAAATGAGATTCTTTGTTGTAGATTATACCTGATAGCAGCTTCATTACCAGACAGATCTAACTGGCTCATGCTTGGATCACAGTTTCAATGTCATAACATGGAATTTCTGCCCAGAATACTTGGACTTTCAGTTGAAATTAGATATTTACATAAACTTTATAAAATAGACAAGCTATTTGTACTTGCTGTCTGACATCAAATCAGACTTTTTCCCTCTTTTTAGGTCAGTTAGGAATATGAAAATTATTTCTATTAGCTAAAGAAATGAAGATGTATTCCTTTAATATTTCCTCAGTATTTGGTAGACTTGCCTTTAAACTGCTGTATGACATTCATCAGATGTTCTGGGTATCCTTTCACAAGCTTCTCACAATAATTTGCTAGAGTTTTGACCCATTCCTCCAGACAGGAATGTAACTGGGTCATGTTCCTAGACCTTTTTGGCTCTTCCTGTAAATTTCCGATATGGCTGCGATCAGGGCTTTGTGACAGTCACTCTAAACTAAAGCATAGACTTTATTGTCCTTAAACCATGGTTGATATGTTTAGGGTCACCATGCCCAAAAATGTATCATTTTGGCTCAATATCTTGATTCAGTATTTCCATATAATACTGTTTTTTTTTCTTTGTGATGCTATTTATTATTGTGAAATGCACAAGTCCCTCTTGCAGCAAAGCACCCACAACATGATGCCACCACCCTCACACCTCCCAGCTGGGAAGATGTACTTCTTTCCTCTAAATGAAATGATGGTCACTATGGCCACTTGACTAAATTTCAATTTAATCAGACCAAAGGAAGCATTGTCAAAAAGGATATATGTTGGCCCCTAATGGTTTTGCATACTGCAATTAGGAAGATGTTTATTTTGGAGTTGTGGCTTCTTCCTCGTCGAGTGGCCTTCCAGGCTACATGTGTACAGGACACGCTTCAGATCACCCACTCCAGTCAGCATCTTCACATCTTTTTCTTATTTTGGAGAATTGAGACTCAAAGCAACAGCTAGACAGACACAAAAACTATTAAAAACACAGTCAAAGATATGATGAATCAAGTGTAATTAATAAAAAATTATATCAGAAACTGAACAGCTAATAAACATAGAAAAGATTTGAATCGTTATCTGAAATATTGGCAAATGCAACATAATCAAATAGACAAAATTATAAAACTTGTTCAAATGAGTTGAATATTTGAAGTTCAAATAATACAAAAGAAAAAGATTTTGTTGTCTAACTACACCAATGAGATATCTCCAAAATTAACTTTTACGATCATCAGCAGTTACTAGCGGCCACACCAGAGAACTCCAGTCGCTTCTACTAACTGGCAGCTGTTGTAGGTGAAGGAGGAGGAGCTCTTTCAACACGCTGACAACTCGGCAGTGAAGTTCAGAGCCAAAACAACCTGCTGGCACAGATCTCCTGCTTACTTTCACCCTTTTAGCTAAACATGCACACATGCAAACAGAAAACGGAAATATAAACAGTGACTTCAGGAGCAGTTCAGTATCTGGCAGGCACATTTCAACAAAGCAATTCATAAAAATAATAAGACAGTCTTCACTTTTTTACTGTTCCAGTTTATTAAATATGTAGATGTGATATGACTACAGCTAATTTAGCTGTTAAGTCTGAAAACACAGAACAAATAAGATCAACATTTTTCATCAGCATCATCATCATCATCATGCCTGTCCTGTTTAAATCTGCAGACATGTCGTGACATTTCACAAATGTTTTCTGCAGCTTCTAGGCGATTATCATGTGGACTCCATCATTGCGTCAGCAGCTGGTGTTGTGGACCGATTGCTCAATATGGTCCAGCTACTGGTACATCAGTCACCAAAAACAAACTTAAAGTAGGTTTTTATAATTACAAATTAAAACTGGGCTGTTTTTTCCCCTTGTATTATCACATATTCTCATTCGTTTTTTGGAATTATAAAGTCAAGAGAGTAAACTTGTGTTATACACCCAGTTATTGGCATTTATAAGGCAATAAAAGAGAGTGAATGAGTCAAATATGAGGAGTGGTGGCCTGGTGGTTGGAGCAGGGCGCAGGTTTCTCTGGTTTGAATCCCACAGACTGGAGCTCTGGGTCCCTGAGTGAGATCTTAGGCTGCTTCCTGGGCTCCACGCGGTGGCAGCCCACTGCTACTTAAAAAAGGGAAGGGTTTAAAACAGAGGACACAATTTATTGGAATGTACCAACTTTCAATTGCAAAAAAAGTTGACTATTCTAATAACTGTTATCAAATAAATCGTGTCACAGACTTGATGCTTTGATGATGAACGTAACAAACTGAAAAGGTCTAAAACGCTTTTAAAAATGTCAGGGATAACAGCTATAGTACTTACATGTGTATATATTTTTAACTGTGTACACAGTGACATGTACTAGTCACTGAGTTGTGTTGTGCACATGCAAAAGCTTTTTGCTACGCCCATTTAAAAAAAAAAAATGTCCTTTCTTTTTCCCAACTTAAAACAGACAACCCGACTACACGCCTCAACTAAGCTGTTACTGGATGTATAGCAAACAGCAGAGGTTGACCAAAGTGCTGAATGCGTGAGGATAAAATACTGGACCGCTGTGCACATCACATAGTAAAAGGACTGCTTTTATAAAGCGCTTTAGTACAGACTACGAAAAGTACAGTACACAACCTCACACACCGATATGTAGATCGGCCGGCAACTTGGGGTTTGGCGCCATGCCCAGGGCCACATCCACATATGGCAGGAAGAGGCTGGAATCAAACCTCCAGCGTTTGGATTGCATGATGACTACGCATCCCACTCATCCACTGCCACGCCCACAGTAATACTGTGAATACGAAATTAAAAGTAAAAGGCAATAAAGTCATGGTGCAAGACTGCATCTCAAGCAGAGTTAAAAGCGATGCACCAACACAGAGCAAGTTACTTGGCAAACAACTCATTTTAAGTTACAACTTTTGGCATTACATCACGGGAAATTGCTGGAAGTAGAAAACCTGATCTCGTTTCTTCATTTGCAACTGTAAAGGAATAATAGTAACATTTGAAAGGTGTGAAAAAAAATATTTTTTTGCACCATCAAGGTGATTTCCAAATAGCTATTAGCCCCAGACTTGGCACACAGTAGAGGCGTTAAGAGAATAGCGTGTCTGTGTATGTGCCAGGTACATATAATGTTCATTGGTTGTTTTACTCATCCCCTCTTTTCTTCACCACCGATCTTCTAATTTAATTTCTTCCCTCGCTGGAACCAGGCAAAGACATTCAAAGTGTGACTGCTTATAGCTGTTTGAGAATCCTGTTTTGTGTTTGGCATCTGTCTTAGATTCCACTACTGACTTGATGACATGGTGCTGATAACAAAGTGCTTCGAGACAAAATACAAAACTGGTTCCTGTTGCAATGCTGCTTCATTAGGTTTTGGTCCAAACGTGTGCTTGAGCCTTTCCTTACAGCTCTTTGCCAAAGTATTCACTTTTTGTCACAAACATCTGCATGCATTTCATGGGGATTTTATGTGAGACTCTATTTAGAGAATAACTGTGAATTAGAAGGAAAATGACACTTGATTCTCTGTAGGTTCTACATTTTGTGGTATATATTTCTGTTCAATGCAGCACCATCTTCTGCGACCCTGCATGCATAAGCGGGTATGGATGGATGTTTCTGCTCAGATGTCTGTATTCTTATATCTCGAAATAAAATCCAGTGCAACCAGTTCCATTCAGAGGTCCTAACCTAATTATGCTGCACTTGCTTTGTCTCAGTGGTCGGCGCTTGGAGCTTTACTTGAAAGTTTATTTTCACAGATGCTTTCCATCCAGTCTGACTGAGCAGGAGCTATTTTGCAAGAAGGAATGGGCAAAAAGAAATAAAAATAAAATTAATAAGGAATAAAACACAAAATACACTATAGATTTTTGTCTCTATAATTTAGTTCACCTCTAGAACAATTATCTATCTATCTATCTATCTATCTATCTATCTATCTATCTATCTATCTATCTATCTATCTATCTATCTATCGTCTCAGGGGTTTGCAAGCTGTCCCTCTTGGGGCCCTGAAGTGGCTCTATGGACCTTCCACAATGGCTCTTAATAGCTTTGGCTAAAAATGCTAAAGATTTATTAATGCTTTTGCATAAAGATATAATACTAAATTCCGATTTTGCATTTGCTAAGAAATTGTATTTTTCTTATTAGGTTAGAAACTGTGTTTTCTTTTTTTTTTTTTTACATACTTTTCCACAAACATGAATATCCCATAGACGAAGATTTTTACATCTTTTTTCTTTTTGTCAGTCTTGTGTTTGTGTTATTTCTAAACCTAAAAATAAAATGGTGGTTCTTTAGATAAGACACCAAATTTCTTACATTAGATATTTGTCCAAAAATATATGTTTTCTTTTTGTTTCAAAAGGACATGGAACACGTTTTACTTCGCTGGACTTTGTTTTTGTTTTTCCCATGATCTGACTAATCAGATCTAAAATATGTAACGACAGCGCCATCGTCTGGTTACATAGTGGAACTGCCCTTTCACTTGTCCCGCCCTACCCGCTGTCTAATTGGCTCAGATGGTTTGTCACATTGCTGACGTTCCGCTTCCCTATTGGCTCCCTGAAGTTTCCGTTACAGCCGTTATCATTCTCTCCGCCCACTGCAAAGATGGAGGACGATATGTCAGATCTTAGCAGACCTCAAATGTTTTTGTTTGGTGAGCCTATTCCCTCCGATAATAATTAATTTAATTAGACGCATAGTCAAGTTTGGTGTCATATTATCACTTATATTAGACGTTTAAACGTTAACGGAAGCCGAAAGTTACCGTTATAAGTTGCTGTTCTTATATCCATCCTCGCGCCAAGCAGCTCTTTGTTAGCTAGCTCTGCAGGGCTTGTGGAGTAGAAACACCCCCGATAGCTCGTTCTGTTGTTTGTACTGCGCGTGTTTGATAAATGCAAATTCAAACTTAATGGTTAATACAACATATTTTCCTCCCCAGGTTGTACGCTGAGGCCGGATAAGCGGGAGTTCAAAGTTGACCTGGATGACGAAGACACAGAACAACAGCTGTCACTCAAAGCTGTAAGAAATGTAGACGTTGTTGTTGTTGTTGTTTTATAATCCATGATATCCGTCGGGACAGCCCTAATGTGCAATCAGTTATGTTAAAACTACAGAACAATAGCGTTGTAAACAACTATACTGATATATTTGTGTTGAAACACTTCATGTTTAATAGTCTTTTAATTTTATGGATTGATTATAATAAGTAACCTTTAGATTCCTTAAAGGACATTTTAATGATGCAAATATGTTTGTAGGTTACAAATAAGACGGCATTTGAAGGTGTAAATTCAGGGTTAAAAAAACAGACAAAATGCACAATAATAGTAATAATAAACAAATAAATCTATAAAACAAATCATTGGGAAATTATCTTTGTTTGTATTAAGAATAAATGTCAGCTACTTAACTTGTTCCTTTATTCAGCTGAATAGTCACCCTTGTTGCTGCAGGTGATATATTCACAATTAAAACCATGACGGAGAATACAAAAACAAAAAGACAATAAGCATGCATTTTTCAAAGTAATCATAATAGTTACATTTGGGAATTCAGCTATAAATTACAGTGTTTCTCCTATAAATTTTGTCTGTGGGGGTGTTAACATAATGCTGCATCTTTTTTTTTTTTTTTTTTTGGAGGGTCGCAACCACTCCCGGGCGCCGCACATGGCAGCCCACTGCTCCCCAAGGGTGATAGGTTAAAAGCAGAGAACAAATTTCGTTGTAATGTATGTTTCAATGTATGTTTCAATGACAATAAAGATATTATTATTACTATTACTATTTTACTTCCACTTATTTTCCATGAATATCTCAGAATATAGCTTTATATGAGCAGCCATCTTCTGTCTCGCTCCATCTTTCTCTTATTTATGATTGAATAATAATATCTTTAAATCTAGATCTGCCAAAGTTTAGAATAATTTTGAGCGCAACTTTTTTCAGTTTTAATTTTATTACATTTGGGACCTGTTTCTGATCAGTTCATGGGATCTACCTAGCAACAAAATAGTGTTTTCCATCAATTTTCGTAGATGGACCCAGAAAGGTGGATTTTTGTTTCCAACAGAAAAACCTTTGATTTGCGACAATCAAAGCAAATAGTGTTTTTTGTAGGAGTTCTATAGTGGAGCCTTTAAGCTTGCTAAAGAGCATATAAATGAATTGTAGAGATAAATTGTTTAGGTCAGATGAGAACAATGTTGAGCTCTTTAGTATCATCATCGTTAACGGGGAGTACGACCTGAACAGCAATTTCCCCACAGTCAAGCACGGACGTCGAAACTTTCTGCTTTTTGGGCTGTTTCTTTCTGCTAGGTTCACCACATTGAGGGTCTAATAGGTGGAGTCTCTCGTGTCTTAATATCTTGGATGATTGAATTCACTTATTTCAGCCAAATAATGGCTGAAATTAATGGCAGCGCCCTGTGGGCACCGTTTAAGGCGGTGTCCTTGGCAGCATGGCCTCCGTAAATCGTGTCCCCATGGCGGTTGTACTGAAACAGTAATTTCCCTCTGGGATTATTAAAGTATTTCTGATTCTGATCTGAAAACACTGATGATGGGTCTTCTAGAAAGACGCAACCTAAAGGTAGACCACCAAATTGAAAGAGGATAGACCAAATTAGAAGCACGTGGACATCCTGAGCCAATCTCAACACCTCAGTCCTAATGAAAAACTGTAAAGGCAGCTGGGATAAGGACAGGAGCTAAGGGTTGAGTTACCAGGCGGCAGCTAAGAAACTTAAAGGTTTTAGAGAGTATCTGATGAGAGTAATAAGTCAAATAACCTGGTGTCTGTCTTACTTATTTCTGTCAATGTACTATTAAATCTAAAACAAATTTTGTGCCCAACAGTTACTAGAAAAAAAACTTTCACTGAATAACTTTCAAACAGTTCTAGTGTTTTCTTTCTTTCTGTCTCGTCAGTGATTAATGATTCACTTAGGGAACCTTGGCCCATTTCAGGGGTAGTTGGCATCAACCTTAATTGAAAACTAGAATGTTTTTTTCTTTGATTGAGAAAAATTAATCCTCTGGCCACTTCCAGGTGTGTCTGGGAGCCGAGGCGGAGGACAAGTTCCACATGGTGGAAGTCGAAGGGCTCACGTATGACGCAAAAACCGCCAAAGTGCCGATAGCTGTCCTGAAACCGTCTGTCCTGCCATCTGTAAGTCAACACCAATACTGACTGAAGAAACTGCTGATTTGTTCTGTTTGGGCCTGGAAAACTGACCAAAAACAAGGTTATATTATTATATGCTGGAACATGTCTGTCTGTTGCGTCTACCTGTATAAATTGTTTGTTTGCATCTGAGCCGGTGTCTGTCTCAAAAACATTTCACCACAGTAACACGCGGTGTCTTGATGTAAATGCTGTACATTTTGCTGTTATTAACGCTGACTTTTGTCCGTCCAGATGAATTTAGGTGGGTTTGAGATCACTCCACCTGTTACCTTTCGTCTCGTTTCCGGCTCTGGTCCAGTTCACATAAGCGGCCAGCATTTTGTCAGTAAGTATTATCACAGAAACAGCTCAGAACGTTTTCAATGTAAGAATATAGTAGTTTAAAAAGAAGTCACCTCATGTCCTACAGAAAGGGAAATCAGTTTTTAGCCTATATAGAAGGTTGGCCATCACATCTTTTTAATTTACGACTGTGCTGATCAAGCTGTTTTAGTGACAGAAATCATTTTATTGTCAAAACACTGCATTCAAAACTAAGACTGGATCCTGTCGTTTCAGGATTTTATGAGTTAGTCATGAAAACTATTAATGTTTCATTAAACACGTTATACTGGAGACATCCAAGTAAATCTTGCACCAACCGCACTGAGCTGCATTTGTTTTATAGGCGTAAAAACATCAGAGGATGAAGAGGAGGAGAACAACACGTCTCCGGTGAAGCGGCCTGCGACCCTTTCCTTAGTCAAGAAGCCTCCACAGGTGATCCTCCTCAGCTGAGCAACCGATGTCTCCCAACTCTCCTTAAAATCCTTCCAATGAAGCTTGTAAATGGAAAAGTTGTCACATTGAGATTTAAAATGGATGTGAACTTGATGCATCTAGCAATCTAACAGTGTTTTCTGCTAAATAATGTCTCATATTTGTTGCAGAAAAAACTAAAAATGGATTCTGATGAAGATGATGACGACGACGACGATGATGAAGAGGACAGTGATGAAGATGAGGACGAGTATGCTCTTTAGTCTGAGATTATGTCATTTTTTTTAGGAGAAAACTTTCTGTTTCTTTTCTGGGTGAGTTTTCAGCTAATCTGAGACCTCCTCTTCTCGTAGTGATGATGAGAGTGATGAAGAGGAGGTGATGCCTCAAAAGAACGTGGCAAAACCCATCAAAAAAGTAAGTCCGGTCTCTTTGATGTGTTTTCGTAGTGATATTTGTTGTATGTGACAGAAAGAGGTGAACATTTTTAACCATAAAAGAAACTAGTATATGAATATACTGTTAAACCAGTTATTGGCATGAATTTCATATCAGTTCATGTCTTCAGCCAAAGTGCAATCATCCAACAAAGACTTTGACGGTTTCTAAAACCAAGAATTTGGTCCAAAAGTTTAATATTGTTTTGGATTTTCTGTACTTCATTTATGATCATAATTATACATAAAGGACAGGCCCTAATATATACATCCTCTAATATTTGGTCAGTTGTCCCTAAACACGGTGAGCCCCACTCATGCTACTAATGCCATGCTTGAAGTTGGTGCAGTGTTCTTAGGCTTGACAGCCAAGCCTTGAGTCCTTCAAACATGCTTCCTGTCATTTCCGCCTAATGCGCTCAGTCTTGTGTGACCATAAAACCTTAACGGTAACTTTACTTTGGACAGTCACAATGATTTTTTAGCAGTTTCAGTTCATACCATTTTAGTCTGGTTTAAGGGGGAGTTTTTCCTGCCATGTACCTCTGCTTAGCCATCTTACGTCCGTATGCAGCAGCAAATCTGTGTGTTCTGCACCAGCCTCTTCCAGGTGAGGCTGGAATAGCCACCTCTATAGACTCCTGGTCCGTACACTGCACACAACCTTCATGGCAACATCCATCACGTCTTTCATGTTTAAAATCTTTCCACATAATGACTGCTGGTGGATTATACAGTGATATTTCAGGATATCAGGAAAGATTCACTTCGCTTGCAGAGTGCAGTGACTCAATTGGTGTGGCCTGTCATCACTGGAGCACCATCAGTCATTATAGAAATGAGCTTGAAGAGGGGTCATTTGCTGTGTCCTTTGTCTGTCCTCTCAATGGCAAAATTGTGAGTAGCTCCTCCTTACCACTCATGTCCAAAAACACCATCTTGATAAATACACACAGCTGGGCAACGTCCATCACATCGGTTTATTTTTGCTTCTGGTTTGCATTGGGGAATGGTTGTTTGAACAATGCTCCCAATTGGTTTCTTTGCAAATTTTGCCACATTTAATTTAGTTGAATTTAATGCTATTTCTATAGCACCAGTTCACAACACATGTCATCTCAAGGTACATGATTTAAACCTGGACGCATAAATTGTGTACTAACCCGCTTTCTGGGCATCTTCAACCTCTCCCTGCAGCTCTCCATGGTTCCTGCCTGTCTGAAATCCTCTGTTATCATGCATATCTCCAAGAAACCTATCATTACCTGCCTCAATGATTATTGTCCCATTGCTCTGACCCCAATCATCATGAAGTGCTTCGAGAGGATCCTCCTAAAGTACATCAAGGACTCCATCCCTGCTGGCCTGGACAGCCTGCAGTTCGCCTACAGGGAGAATCGCTCTACGGAGAATGCTGTCTTGTTAGCACTGCACTCAGCTCTGACTCATCTGTAGCATCCCTTGCTCTTCATGGACTTCACCTCAGCTTTCAGCACCGTGCTACCAGACATGCTGGCTCTGAAGCTTCACAACATGTGATTATCCACACCTGCCCCTGGAAGTGAATTCCTCACCAACAGACCCAAGGTGGTGAGGATAGGGAATCACATATCTGCTATACTGATCTTCAACACAGGGATGTCTTAGAGCTGTGTCCTTAGCCCAGCCCTCTTCACCCTTTTCACTCAGGACTGTTACACCCTACAAACACAGTGGTGAAGTTTGCAGACACCACTGTAGCGGGTCTCATCTCCAACAATCATGAGTCCCACTACAGGGATGAGGTCAGCAATCTGACACAGTGGTGCTCCAGGAACAACCTGATCCTGAACACCAGTAAGATCAAGGACGTCATAATGGACTGCAGGAGGTCCAGAGGGACTGAACACGCTCCTCTGTACATACAGGGGGAGGTGGTGGAGTGCGTGTATAGCATTAGGTTCCTAGGCATTCACATCTCCTCAGACCTCTCCTGGACTGCAAACACCTCCCACCTGGTGAAGAAAGCCCAACAATGGCTCTTCTTCCTCAGGGAACTGAAAAGGTCTAGACGTTCCACTAAACTTCTAAAGAACTTCTATAGAGCTACCATAGAGAGTGTTTTATGTATCAATATAACTGTATGGTATGGGAGCTGCACAGTTCAGGAGAGGAAGGACTTAGCACGTGTGGTAAGAACAGTGCAGGGGATTGTGAGATGTTGTCTGCAGGATCTGCACTCAATTTATGCAGAATGAGTCCTGTTATTCATACTTTTTTTAAATGTTTGCATTTTGAGGCAAACACCAAATAGGAGAAAATAACAGAAACGTTCAGCATGCAACGTTTGCAACCTCCCCCCATCACACACATTAAGTCAGGACCTTGTAGAGCCACCTTTAGCTGCAAGTCAATTTAGATCAGTCTCTATATCTGGCCACTGGGATTTTTGCCCATTCCTCAAGGCTAAACTGCTCCAGCTCCTTGATGTTAGGTTTTTACTTGTGAACAGCGATCTTCATGTCAAACAACAGATTCTCAATTGGATAGAGGCCTGGAACTTGACTAGGCCATTGCAACACATGTATGAATGATTTTGTATTGTATTAGCTGTAATTCAGGTTTCTAGTCATTTTGAAAGTTCTTAAGTGTCATGGTTAAGGTTTTGTCTGGTTTCTTTTCTTGTCATTTTTGCAGTTCACTCAGCTCACCATCCGTCAGCAATTAGTCCCACCTGTCGGGACACTAATTAGTCCTTAGTCTCGTCACCTTGTCAGGCCCCTTTATAAGCTCACCTTGTTTGTTTGTTTGTTTGTTTGTCGCTGGCTCGTAGGGTTTGTTCCTGACCATCATGCCTGTCTGCACCTGTTTCCCCGCCTTGGTTCCTGTCTCGTCAGGTTTGGTTTTTGTTTGGCTGCGCTGCTAATTTTTGGTCACCTCGTCTTGGTCTCGTTCCTCGTTCCTCAGCAGCCCAGCTCCACTTTGGCTTTGGATTATTGCTCATGTTTTTTGGACTCTGTACCTGCCAGTCAGCTCCTGCATCCTTCACCTTCGTCTGGTAACAAACTCTGGTTCTCCATGTCACCACCATTCACCTGCAATAAACTGTCTTAAAGAACTACTCTATGTGTGCTGTGTCCGGGTTCATCCACAACAAAATTGTGACATTAAGGTGTTTTGTTCAAAGCTGACTGATAAATCCTCTTCCATTTCATAATAGGAAGAAATATTGAATCTATAGTTTAGACTGTCTCATGTATAAATCAGATAATTTTGGGGGTTATAGATCAAGAAACTAATATATTTCTTGCCATTTGTAAACCACTATTAATGAGCTTGAATTTAGTTTTTTGCCATCCATCCGTTTTCCAAACCGCTTAATCCCTCATGGGGTCGCCGGGTTGCTGGGACCTATCTCCAGCGTTCACCGGGCGAGAGGCGGGGTACACCCTGACAGGTCGCCAGTCTGTCGCAGGGCAACACAGAGAGACAAACAACCATTCACACACTCACACCTAAGGACAATTTGGAGAAGCCAATTAACCTAACAGTCATGTTTTTGGACTGTGGGAGAAAGCCGGAGTACCCGGAGAGAACCCACGCGTGCACAGGGAGAACATGCAAACTCCATGCAGAAAGACCCGGGTGATTTAGTTTTTATTACAGATTTAATTTGATATTCTAAGAATTTATTTTTGTCAACGCCATATTGTATATTTCATCTGTCAAATGTGATAAACCCAGATCCTTCAAATATAAATGGTCCAGGTATTCAATATCTTTAGTCTTCCAGTACGGAACGTTTTTTTTGTAGGATGCCAGAAATATTCCAGATGGGTATATGGCTACATGGGTTAAGTGATGACCCTGACATCTTAAGAAAGTCCCACCAAGCTGTCAGAGAAGAGCTGATGTTGATATTTTAAAAGTATGCATTCCGTTTTATGTTTGAGCTAATGATTGGCAAATCAGAGATCCTGATATCACATTTTACATTCAGTACATAGCTAGGTCTCATCTAAGGGATTATGTTTTAACCATTTCGAGACGTATTTGTCATGATTTGGGTTTTGGTTCACGTTTATTTATTTGATCAGCTATCAGGTTTTGGCTTCTTCAGCTTTTGTTACTGTTTTAGGTTATCCGGTCTATGTTTATTGTTTTGGTTAAGTAGCTTATTTCTGCCTCTGGGTTTATTTCTGTTTTGAATTCTAGTTTAGCCTTTTTACTTCATTAGTTATCTGGTCCCTGTTTTAGCTCTGCGTTTAGTTCTGTGATCTAGTGTCCTGTCAGTTCTGTATTGCTCCCGCCTTCGGTTAATTACTTTCAATTCCGCTCACCTGTTTATCCGTCTATTTAAGCCTCACTCCCTCCTTAGTTAGTTGTCGGGTCGTCGTCAATTCATACCATGCGTGCATCCCCTGTTTTCCTGGTAAGAGCTCCCAGCGTCTTGATTCATTTTTTTGTAACACGTTTTGTATTTTTCTGCCCAGTTTCTGTTTGTCAAGTATCGTCTGGATGTCTGCCTTACCCCTTTTTTGGATCCTGTCTGTTTGCCCGTTTTATTCCCTCAAATAAATCTCCGTAAAGAGCATTCCTAGTGTTGGTTGAATTCCGGATTCATCTCCCTGCTATTTCATGACAGTATTGGTGCCTTTCTGCTAAGAAGTAGTGATGAAAGTTTGGCAGATTTAGTCCTTTATTTTTAGTCTTCTGTAATGTTTATAAGCTAATACAGGGGTTTTATATTTCCAAATAAATTTAGAGACAGTCCAGAGATTCAAACCATTCAAATGATGGTTTAGTTGGGATACTTGACAACAAGTAATTCATTCTAGGTAAAATAATTTTAATTGAAACAACCCTTCCAATAAGTGAAATTAGTAGAGATTTTCACCTGGCAAGATCATCTTTAATGGCTTTGGGTAGTGTCAGGGTTCAGTTTTTACCTGTCTCACCCTGGACAGGCACTTTCCATCTCTCACTCTCCAGCCCAGTTCCACTCCATGCCTAATCACCTGCACCTGTCATGCTTTAATCAAGCCCGGACTCAGTTCATCTGCCATCCTCCCTACTTAAGCTCCCTTCAGTCTGTTCTCCCCTGCCGGATCGTCTTCACTCATACCTCGTCCTGCCTGTGTTCATCACGTCTGCCAGTCAGTGCTTCCCATGTCTGCCTTCAAGAGCTTCCCATGTCTGCCTGATTGAGCTTCTAACATCTTCCTGCCAGTGCTTCCTTCGTCTGCCAAGAACTCTCTCTGCTGAGCTGCCGGCTCTTCCTCGACCCAAGGGCTCCAATAACTCTCTCTGCTGTGTTGCTAGCTCTACCTCTACCCCCAGCGCTTTCCCTTCGATATTCATTGATGGCCATGGGCATTGTTTGGAAATCCATTACTTCTTTTCTTAGAAGGTTTTCTACATACTGACATTCCAACAGTTACAAAGTTTTAAATTTTCAATACAAACAATTTCAAAATAGCCAATGCATATAATCATGATAAGGGGGCAAAGCACATACTTTCAATACAAATACACCGCATGAAGTACTGCCTGCCTGTATGAGATGCTGAACAGTATAACATTTACATCTTGAGACTTTACATCCCTTGTTTCTCACGAATGCCCTACAAAAAGACAAAAGAAAACATTCATCTACCTGTCTGTAGGTAGATGGATGGATGAGTGTGGGGTGGTTTTCCTTACCTTGTTGTTTCCAAACATTGTTTTATGTCTCGTTTTGACTCCCCCTAATGGATCCAAGACTAGGGATCTCTTTTCATGGGAATAAATTACCTTGAAAAGCAAGTATTAAATAAACAATACTATTTCAGGTATCTGTGTTGTTTCTTGTGTGTTAAATGGAATTTACTGCTAATTTCCAATGGTGATGTTCATTTATGATCCCCAACAAAACTTTTGTTTTGTTGGGGATCATAAATGTTTTATCTGTAAAGGTTTTATCTGTAACACATAAAACACTTGAAAAAAAGAAAGAAATGTTTTTACAAATTCAGTTGGTAAATAAATAAAACTCAAAATATGAAAATAAAGAAAAACCATAAAGTGAATAAAACTGTTTGCTCAAGACAGTTTTTAATTACATTCTTATTTACAACATTTTATTCCTTGTATTTCAAAAACTTAATGTCATGAATCAGAATTGGACCCAAGATTCTACCACGACAGGTCAGTGACGTTTTAACAAACTTTATTAAAAGACCGTGAGCAGGCGTCGGCTCTCTGGGCGCGCAGCTCACGCTAATGGGCTGGAACTCCCTGGAGGCAGAGAGACAGGTTAGTGACCGGTAACGATAGGCTTTGACAGAGAGATCAATCCGAGTCACTAACCTGACTGAGGGGAGAACCAGGACGTTGAACGGCCGAGAGACGGGCAGGCTGAGCGGGGCTTTCCAGAGGCGTTTGTCCAGGGGCAGTCCGGGTCCGGTAACGGGGAATCCAATATTCCAGCGGAGGTACAGAGGGGTAGTCCAGAAAGATTATCCAGGTCCAGATCCAGGTCCAATATCCACAGGCACAGACAGTTTAGGGGACAGGCAGGCTCGGTGACGGAGGACAGAATCAGGTCAGACAGGCTGAATAAGTAACGCTGGAATGCTCAAACAGGTGACTTGAGACAATCTGGCACTGGAGACTGAGTAGGACGGAGCTTATATGCAGCTGGAGATAGGTGGAGCCAGAAGAGGTTGATTGCAAAGGGGTGGATAGTGAACAGGTGTGTTAATTGTCTGTAGGATCAGCTCCAGTGCCAGAATCATTACACTTAAACCATTAACTTAATAACGAAAGATCATGAATGAAATGGAATTACTCTGCATTTGAGAGTATGTCCAAAATATCTGGTTAGGTTATACAGACCTTAAGCCTTGGGGATTTTCCTTTCCAAATTGCAGTCATTGCAAAGAAATCTATGACAGCTGCCTTTTCTTTTTTGTGGTAATTGTGTTCACACACTATGATGTTCATATAGGCATTAATGGACTGTCAAGGTAATTTTCATATGGTTTGCAAAATGCACTTAGTTTTGTGGCTAACTGAAGAAAAAACACTTAAACTTATGAGCAGTACTGTGTACCTCACTTTCCAGCTCCATGTTTGGACCAAGTTGAGAAATGTCCCAAAAATATAATTTGTAGGGCCCTATTTTGGAAAGGAGAACATGTGAAACATTTCCTCCCAATGCATTCTGAACATCTGTAAAAAAGATATAAAGAAACACAACTGTCGATAAAGGATGCAGCTGTTTCTGCGATAGCACACATTTTCCCAGCAAAACAAAGACATACTTAAATATGCATGATTAGGGTAGCTGATGATAATTACTTGTACCACATGATTAGATATAGGTATTTCTATAAATCAGAGCCAACAAGATTCTTAAATTTTTCAACAACAGCTTTTGTGTATTTCGGCTTTGAATGAACCCAAGGAGACTGTGGTGGAGTCGTTGGTGCTGGGTCTATGACTTCAGCTGCTGGGTCTGGAGAAACGGTAGGAGGTTGTGGTGGAGCTGCAGGGACAGTAGATCTTAGTTGTGGATGATTTACATTCATGTGGGGAACCCTGGGTGTGTTCTCAACAGTCAACTTCAGCTGATCAATACTAATTTTGCAAAACATATCTCCTTTGTCATCTTGCTGATCAGCACTTTTTCCTTTTATAGCTGTAATAACGTATGGTCCAATGTAGCCTGCTTCCAGCTTCCCCCCTTTTCTCTGGTGGCTTCTGACATTTTGTCTCCATACTTTCTCCAACTTTGAACACTATTTTGTTGTCAGATTTTTTTTTCTTTGCTTTTTGTTTTTTCATGTCCAAGATGTTCTCGGACTTTCTCAAAGAGTTGTGTCTGTTGATCAATATCCTGTGCTAACTCCTCTGTTGCCACTGCATCCTCAACGGTGCTGTCAGTCTTTCAGAAAATCACAGAACGTTTTAGGTTAACCCTGTGTTATTTTTATGTGTTATACAAATCCAGAACATTTCACACTGTTTATCATACAAATGAAAGGAAGTGTACATAAACGCAACATCACTTTTACGATACATATTTTAACATCAGTACACTTTTGGTTTTCTTTATGTATTGCTCATCGTGTACCTAACTGTATGGCATGCACTTTGAATCATCTTGGTACTTAAAAGTGCTACATAAATAATCTTGCCTTGCCTGATTTACATGCAAAGCAGGATCCAAATGTGAACAGATCCATGTAAATAGAAGCACATAACAGAACATCAATACCTCAACCTCCTGGGGAATTTCAGTGGGATATCGAGCCTCTCTCCCAAACATGAGATAGTAAGGGAAGTACTTCATTGCCATCAGCTTTTTTGGTTCGCAGACCAAACATTACCGGATCCAGAAAGTCATCCCATGCTTCTGGATGACTTCCAGTCACTTTACTCAAGTCTCTGGGATCAAGGAGTTTTTAATGATTTAGTATCAGAATCAATTTCTCATATGCTAGATATTTTTACAAGTCAATTTGCAAGAAATTTTAGTAGATATTTATTTGATGGTTTGGGAGCAGAAAAGAAAACAAACCACTCACCTCTGAATTGTCCCATTCATCTTCTCAACCAGCCCATAAGTTTGAGGGTGGTACGGAGAGCAGAGGGTCCTTTCAATACCCAGGGTATTACAGACTTCTTTGTTGATCTGCAGTGTTAAAGTTTGTTAAGAGACTTAGACTTTTTTTAAAACAATGTAACCATATGGTATACAGTCCGAAAAACATTGAAGGTGTGGAAACAGTCAATTTAAAAGTGTGTGTGTATATATGCCAGACTCTTGGATTTCTGCCTGGTTGACTTGATCCTGTTGGACTCTCTTATTGGACATCCTGCACATTACCTGACCTAACCTAACCTTGTCAGGGTTTGTTTATCGATTAACTCAGGACGCGCACACGGAACTTAAAGTTTGAGTCTTTATTGAAGGAAGTATGCTGGGTGGTGAGTGATGAAGACCGGAGGTTCAGGACTGCAGAAGGTCAGGGATGTAGATGATGGCAGGAGCTGACGACCCGAAGTGAAAGAGAGTCACGACTATCCAGGCAGCCGGGAATGCTCAGAACTGCTCGGCTAGCAGGCCCCGTAGCCACAACAGGTTAGCAGTTCGTTGGAGACACCAGGGCACAGAGCTGAGCTTCTCCAGGGCGGCTAGTCAGGTTAGCAGAACCTTGGAGACACCAGGGCACAGAGCTGAGCTTCTCCAGGGCGGCTAGTCAGGTTAGCAGAACCTTGGAGACACCAGGGCACAGAACTGAGCTTCTCCAGGGCGGCTAGTCAGGTTAGCAGAACCTTGGAGACACCAGGACACAGAGCAGAACTTCTCCAGGGACAAACAGCAGAGTATCAGTCTAGAGAAACTGGCAGGACTAACCTTAAACAAGAAAAACTATTCTTCTGAGGCAAAAACGGGGATTGGCATGGAGAGGTGTGGAATGATGACGGCCCAGTGCTGAACTGAAGGCAGAGGGAGGTTCAAATAGAGCACTTCACAGGTGGAACAAGGGTCTGGCTAATTGACTGGTAAATTGTTAACAGGTGTGACTGACTGCTGAGGAGGTGAAGTGAAGATGACAGAAAATAACTGATGACAATAAAAACTAACAATAAATAAAGTCAAACCTAACCCACATGAGATGAAAAAATTTAAATAACAGAAAAATGAAGTTAAACCAGAACTCAACCATGACAAACCTAATCACCATGCCCTCTGGTACTTTTTTTGTGTATGACCCTGGGGTGCTTCTCAGACTGCCTGTTCACTGAACAGATGAAAAGCTAATCATTAAAATTTGAATTACGTTTAAGCAGAGTTTTAAGAGTTTTAAAGTTTTCAGAACATGTTGAGTATACACTGCTCAGAAAAAATAAAGGAACACTTTCAAAACACAACCAATTTATCTGGAAAAAACTCCAACTGGACACCCATGCTGATGTTAAAAACAGTGTTCTGTTTCATTTGATGAAAATTATCAATCCACAGAGGACTGAATCTGAAATTCCAGAGAAAGTAAGACTGAAAAAATTATGTAGAAGTCCAATTTGCTGACATGTCATTGCAGCGACATGTCAAGAAGAACAGTAGTTCTTCTTGATAGGATTTGCAGATTGTTGGCCCCGAATTGTGGAAAAAAACACGAAAAATAGATAATCTGACTCAGTCTCGGTGGTTCTAAGAGACAGGGGCGCCGTGTTCTTCCTTTGGCTCAACGATCGTCCTTCCGTCTTGGGTCTTCTTTTCTTCTGCTCCACGCTGCGTGTCTTCTGAGGAGACTGAGCACTGAGCACCCAAATCACCTTTCTTTTATGTGTTGAGAGAGCCGTTGGGAGGTTGCAAAACCTTCGAAACATCCCCCTTTACTGAACAACAGCAAAAAGTCCCTAATAACCTCATCGCCTTCACCCCAGCTCATTGAACCAAACTGTCTGGTTCCACTTCCTCTTTCTCCCCGGCACATTTCCTGTGGACAGCAGCTGCTCTCTCTGGACAACTCATATATTGCTCCATACCCTCTCAACTGACCGTGTTCAAATCTATTTTCTCTACAGACTGTCTGCACTAAAACAATCATTATTTAATTTATTTAACACATAAGTGCTTGATCCTTTTAGAAAAAGCATCAGTCAACATACGATTCAATGAAGAGAAGACAATCAGTTAAAACATACAATTACCGAGCTCGTATATTACCTGTTCCACCGAACACCCCTAATGTCCAATTTATTTTATTAATTTGTGAAACATTATGGAAGATGGTCGGGCTCACCACACCACCGATTTTAGAGGTATTTTGACACACCATAATCATGACTAACCTGATTAGAAAGTTCACTTTACAAAGTTGTACAAATAATTCAAATTAGCAATTGTTAAAGCTGTTGTTGGTAATCCTAATCAATCATTGCTCTTCGCACCGAAGAGCAGGGATTTGTCAGAGTTGTGTTCCTGCTAACACTCACCCCAGTCCCTCAAGTTCCAGGGGGTATCTCCTTATCTATTGGTGGTCCCACATGCCAATCATTCTGATGTGCTAACATGATGGCAGTGTGCATGCACGTTCCTTGTTAGTTTCCTCTTGCTGACTGTGTGTGACTTTTAGTGTTTAGGTATCTGATTAGCTTAGTGGTTAGGTTAACGGTTAGCTTCGGTGTTTGCTGTTCATTGTAGCGCCTCTACTCTCACCGTATACATTGAACATGGCCTAGAGTCACAAAAAGCAAACCATGTTCATGTTTGAAGAGAAGTGAGAAGAGGAAGGCCTTAGTAGAAAGAAATAAGAGCAGAGTGGTTTTGGGAGATTTTTTTTGTCGTGAAGAGCGGAAGAGCAAGGAAAGACGGTCCTGCTCATGCGCAGTTATTCCAAAAGGGACTTTTATAGCACTGTTCTAGATAATCAAATATGCTTTACAGAGTTGCAGAGGTGTTTTTTTCCTTATAAGTCAGTTTTCAACTCTTACATCAAGCAGTAACTTTAATTTGCTAGTTGTTTTATTTGTTTAGTACCAAAATAAGAATTCAGCACTGATTTTCTGATATTTTTGAAGCTCAGTTCTTTCTGTTGGTTGTGTTGGAAAACAAATAAACCATTTAAAAAGAATATATTATTCCAATAAATGAATCATTACATTGTGATTAAATTACATTTTTGGTCAAATGACTTGTTAAAAACTAAATGGTTGAAGCTCAGGACTTGCACTCAATTAGGGACTTTCATTGTATACTTGGGACTTGTTAACCTTATTTGTGACTAGTAAAACAATCACTTGGTGCCACCTCTGCAAAAACTCTCTAGACCAACTTTCCTCAGCTTTGCAGCTGCTTTAGGCACTAATGACAAGTTCACTCAGATTCTTAGATTCCCTCCCAGTTTGCTGTCACTTCCTGCATGTACCCAGAGGGAAAATAATTCTAACGTCTGACACCTTGTCCCCTTTCAGAGTCTATTAAAGTCAGAGTTTGGGGATAAAGCATGACAATGAGTACAAAACATTTGTTGCCTCTTGGAGTTGATATTAAAATCCTCTTCTGGGAGGGGAGGACTTGAAGAACTGGATTAGCAGTGCAAGCTTGAGAAAAGTTTGCTGATTGTTTTGGACAGGACTGCCATACAAGGAATCATGTTAGGCTAATAAAGCTCTTTGCAAAATGTTATTATGCTTCTGAACACTCTCCACAATGGTGATATACATTATTTTAATTCTGACAGCTACTAAAGCAGCCACCATTGAGTGACTGTCTAATGATTGAGGAAGGTAGACTGTGACCAGATTTAATCTTCACGTTTTGACTTCTGGATAATGTAGTTGAACATTGACAGTCCGATTGCTTGAATGATATTGTACAGTCTGACTAGAAACTGTAATATCCATTTATTAAACTCCACTGACTAGGGTAAGGTGCCAAGAGAATAAGAATAGATCATTTGAGGATTACTTTCACAAGATAAGGACTTCAGACTCCTCTTAAAAACCACAATGTTACACTGATGTTTTCTATCATGTATGTCTTAGATTAACTGCACATCAAGGTTTCACTTTTTATCACAATCAGCTGATTATCCAAATCCTTTAGCGGTGTTTGCTTTCGTTACTAAGACAACTTTTGTCAACTGAATAAGTGTAAATTATTGATGTTTTTTCTAAAGGACATTACAGTAATGACTTTAACTGATTTTCAGTACTGATTGTGGTTTCTTTTTTACTGTCCACACAGAATGTTGTAAAAGTACACCTCACTGTACATTTGCCTGGACCTGAAAGATAATGTGAGCTGTTACAGAAGAGCTGCATTAAGTAGCCGTAGTATTCTATACAATTTACCAGTAAGACAAATGTACTAGGCAAGTATAGAAATCAAAAGAGTGCAGCAATGTAGTTGCAATAAAAATATTCTTAATATTGTAATTTTCTCTCATTTTTACAGTTTAGGAGATTTGATTCTAGTAACTGATTTAAATAATTAATTTGATATCAGCCATGCCACTGTCTCAAAAGTAGTCTACAAGCATAGGGCAATTAAAACAACTACCAGCATGCCCCAGTCTGGCTGCCCAAGCAGAATCATACTGAGGGGGTACTCTGCAACATACTACAAGCAGTTTCCAAAAACCCTAATTGCTGCTCGTACATCTCTGTCGTGGAGTCTTTGTGGCACTTCTTCTCATACAGCCACTGTAACTACAATCAACATTTTCCTCTGTTCTCATTCCTTGTCAAGTCTTATCAAGTTTGGTTTACTATGCAATTCCCCACTTGAAAGGGATAGTCTCTACTATGAAACTTAACCGTATTTCACCCAAAAAGCCTTCAATTTTGATCCATCTTTATTTTTGTATGATGGTCACCATAGTTTTTAGGTGAAAACTAAAAACTATGGTGATCACTATATAGGTGAAAAACTTCAAAAGAAACAGAAGCACATCTATTACATTTTGAAATTAACAAGAAAAATACATTGTGAAATAATCAAACACATTTCCACCCCTTTAAACCAATTATTCCAAAATAATAACTGATTGCAGAGGGAGTGGAGTGTAAGCAGAGTGAGAGGAGGATGAGGAACTGAAAACTAACAGGAAAAAAGCTAGATCACAACTAAACCATGACAATATGTAGCGACTTTTCAGACCCCTCTTGCGACTCTTTTTCAAAAAAGCGACTAGCGACAAATCTAGCGACTTTTCTGGTGTCACTGGCGACTTTTGGAGACTCTGATGTGAAAGTACGTATCGTTCCTACTCTTGTCCTCCGGCGGCAGGTGCTGCCATGGGGCGCCTCCCCCGTCCCAACCCCGTTCTCCAGCTCCCGCAGGAGTCCCTCTCAACGCTGCAGTCAGAGACACAGCATGTTTACCCTCAGCGTCCAGACTGCAAATGAACCGTGCATGCGCCGGGATTGACGGCGCAGGTTGATCATGCGGTGCCGCCCCGCCCTGGCTTACATTCAGGGCGATTTTTCCATCTTTTTCCCTTTTTCTTTTCCTGTCCTCTTATCAGTTAAATCTCTTTGTTGGGACTCTCAGTCCGCGCTCCGTCTTTGAAAACCTCATCCAGGACTGCTCTCTAATCAAGGTACCACGCCAGATTAGCGTAAGCACTGATTACATCCTTAAGACCTCCCCCTTACGTATAACGCAAGGTTGTAGGTCAGGTGTCGTCATAGTAGCCATCTTGGGAAGGTGCAGCGTAGCTAAGCTGTTAGCTAGCTTGTTGAAGCTTCTCAGAGCTAATTTTGTCTTTCAATGCTGCTACGTCAAATGCTGACGTCTTGAATGTGATGTTTTTAAACAACTGTGAGTTGAACTAAGATTTGCTATGTCTCAATTTAATCAATTTATGACTTGTTTATTTTCAGATATTTTTGCATGTTTATTTTAGTAATGAGTAGAGTTCCCAAGGTTGTTGAATTAGAATAATTACTGTAAAAGGGAATTGCTTTGGTTCAATAAATAACAACCTGTGGAATAGTAATTGTTTGTGTTCATTTCAATCCAGAGTTGCATGGTTCTTCTAGACACAGAATTATCTCTTTTTGAGTTAACGTCTGACATCAATACAGAGACGCAATCATTGTATGGTGATGAAGGAGTAACGACGTAAACCCTAATTGCAGTTATATTGGGGTTCTCATAGCTTGCTGGATAAATCTCATTGATCAGAAACCGATCAGATAATCTTGTTCCGGCATAAAGGAGTTCATAACAGCTAATTAATAAATGCATTATTGGTATTAATCATTACAAGCTTATAGCCTTGGAATCACCACCATTTGAACCATATTTTGTTATAGCTACTATTTGAGTTTGAATGACCTATTATTAAAATTATAATACCAAATTATAATTAATAATAATAATCACATTCAAACAGCTTTCTGGCATAACATTAAATCTTGACTGTAACTGCAACAAATCTGGAATGAATCAGTTGAACCATATTTGTACAACAAGGGTTTAGTGGGCAGTGTGCCAGGCGGACCTGTGATTTTGTCACAGTTGTGCCAAAATGGGTCAATACTGTGTTTTACACCTCATTAAAGGGAATCTGGTAAAATAAAAGTTTCCATTGCAGGACTCCTGCATATGTCTAAGTATTTGTTCATAAGATTTACCCTGTTTGATCAAAATGTACTATTGTGCACAGCATAATGTCAATAAAATTATGAGAAAATGAGTTGAAATGTGTCCTTTTGTCTCAAACAACAATTTTATTGAAAAAAATACTTAACAAAAAACATGTTTTACACCGTTGTAAAACATTAGTTGTATAGCAAAGGTAAAAATGATATTACCACTTCTTAAAATGCTATTTTTAGATTATTGAGCCAACAGTAAAGTGAGGCTTCTCTTGGAGGGGGAAAGTGAAACTTTATGATCACGACATGATAAATTGTTACCTACACCTCTCCATAAATAGGATAATACCATAAAACAACACAGTTGTAAAACGTCAATTGTATTGTAAAGGTATAAATGATACTACCACTTCATAAAATGCTTCTTAGATCAACCAGCCGATAGTAAAAGTAACACTAGCTTTGTGCTGCAGCAGCAAGGGGAGGGAGGGTTGAAGCTAAACTCTCTGATCACAGGACGATATATTATAACCTACAACTGTCCAAAAATAGCACAATACCATAAAACAGCATACTTGTAAAACAGCAGCTGAATTGTAAAGGTATAAATGATATTGCCACTTCATAAAACACTTTTTAGATCATTCAGCCGACAGCAAAACAACAAAATAACACAAAACAGCTGTGTTATTCATGATTGTAACTAATTGCAGTCGACATGTAAGGTAAAGATGCAGGAAATAAAAAGTAACCATACCACTTGCTCATTAACCGGGTCCAGAATCAGCTGGTGCCCGTCTTCCTCCTCTTCTAAAATCGGTGCAAGAGTCAGAAGATGCCAATTATGTCACCGAGGCACATCGGACAAAGACGTGCTATACCTTGTTGGAAAGGCCAGAATCTCTAGTTTGCAATGGTGAAAGCCATGGGGGGAGCATGTCAGCGCAGTGATGCATTTTTCTGAGAGAGTCAGCAATTTTTGATAGACATTTAAATGGTACCTCCTGTGTTTAAAGTTCTGTAAAACCAAAAATATGTATGAAAAAATAGTGACTTGTTTTTGAAGGGCTACCAGTACTGACCTTTGAACAAGAAGAGTGAGAGTTCACCTTAACTTTATGTAAAATAAACATATTTTCCATGCTTTGTAATAGATAGTAATTTTTAAATCTATATAAATGCTAGTGTGAATAAACACGAAGAGTAACGGAATAAAATAAAGTCTTAGATGCAGCTAACTGCCGGGTTGTGCTTTTTTGGAATAGGCTGGTGGGCCCCACATGCTGTCCTCAGGGGCTACTTGATGCCCGTGGGCACCATGTTGGTGACCCCTGAGCTGGAGAGACAGTGTGGCTTTCTGGTGAGTTTTAATGCAGAAAAGTATTGCACTTTGCAGATACTAATTTAGAACTTGTGTGTTAAGTTGATGGGAGCACGAGCTAGACAGGCTGTCAATTGTGTGTTCATGCTGAAATCTCATCTTGGTGAGTGAAGACCATGCGCTTGCTGAAGAAGCTATGCTAGTGTTGTGCTAAAATTAGCATTTTGCAAATGCTAATCACGGTTGGATTTTTTTTTATGTTAAAGTCCTGAAAATATTATTCCTGTTAAGACGTGGTTTTACCAAATTATATTTAAGTTCAAAATTATACAAGGAATGTTAAGTTCTTTTGCATTATTTTTAGTAGGTGAATTTGATGTTTGGGGACGTTAAAAGTACCTTTTTTATGGGTTAGGAGAATATTTAAAGTAGCTCATTAGTAATGATGAACTAAGTAGCTTAGATAGGGTTGTACTGATACAAAGGATGACGGTAAAGGAGAGTATTGGAGCTGGAAAGAATTCATGTTCCTTGGTAAGATGATGATTTAATTGTATTGCATGTTATGATATACCAAAAGATTAAAAGATGATTCAAGAATCAATGATTTTATTGGTTAAAATTAATTTATCAATCAATCAATCAATCAATTTTATTTGTCAACTGCAATTTGCATTGCAATCGAAAATTCAGTAATTTAATTTATTTGTTTTACGTGGGTTCAAAATAATTTCCTGTACTACAAAGAATATTTTGAGTTAAAAAAATGAACATGCGTGTAAAACATTACTGTGGTAATTTAAGGAGTGAAGATAAAAAATTAGCTATAGCTGTAAGAATTGATAGTGAAATGGATTTTACTAAGCTGAATGCAATAATATCATTATTGTGTGCAGGCTAGTTTTTTTGTTTTGTTTGCAGATTAAAAAGCTGGATCAGATTGCTGGATCAGGATCCCTGGATTCTCTTTGGAAGGAGTGGCTAGCCTGTCAAATAAGTAGGACTAAATCTTCATTGCACACTTCATTCTTCTCACTGATGTGAACCTCCCTGTGGTAACGACACAAACCACTGAATGAAAAAGGAACTGAACTTGAAACCACATTTTGACTTGACTAATGACTAAAAAGACAAACTGAAATATTAAAGCTCAATAGGAATGGCTTTTTGAGTTTGAAATGCTGGCTTGTTATTATTATTGTTGTTCTTGTTAAAACAGCATTCTATTTTATTATTTATTTTCCCTGCAAAATAATAAATATTTTTTGCTAATTTCTTGCCTCCAGCCACATATTTTGTACTCACTTTGGTTCCTTATGTAATCCTGCCAAACCTCGCAGCTGGTCTATAACCTTTGATTTATCCTAAATTACACGTTGAGTCAGGGGTTATGCATGCCTAACATGTAGTAT